>NC_086104.1:99122654-99422654 GCF_963921235.1 Mobula hypostoma
AGGAGAGTGCAGCACCGGACAGGTCATTTGGCCCACAACCCTAATGCCAGATTATACTGATTGTCACCGTCCCTCCAATCCCTTCATATTCACCTGTCTATCTACAACTGCTTAAACTACACCAGACTGCCTGACTCGACCACTATCCCAAGTAATGAGCACTCTGTGTAAAGAAAATTGCCCCTCATGTATATGGGGAAAAGATTCTGACTGTCTACCCTGCCTAATCAAAGACACCACCCTCCATAAACATTCTGTCTTCTCTCCTCTCCCATCAGGCAGACGATAACAAAAGCCTGAAAGCATGTACCACCAGGCTCAAGGACAGCTTCCATCGCACTGATATCAGACGCTTAAATTGACCTCTTGTACAATACGATGAACTCTTGACCTTACATTCTACCTCATTGTGACTTTGCACCTTATTGCTTATCTGTACTGCACTTTCTCTGTAGCTGTAACGCTTTATTCTGCATTCCATTAATGCTTTTACCTTTTGCTACCTCAACACACTGGGTAATGATCTGATCTGTATGATCAGATCGTTACACAGGAAGAAGGTACAGGAGCCTCAGGACTCACACCACCAGGTTCAGGAACAGTTATTACCCCTCAGTCTCCTGGCTGTTGAACCAGAGGGGATAACTTCACTCAACTTCACTTGCCCCATCACTGAACTGTACCCACAACCTATAGACTCATTTTCAAGGACTTTTCAACCTCTTGTTCTTGATATTTATTCTTTATATATTTATTTTTGTATTTGCACAGTTTGTTGTCTTTTGCACTCTGATCAGATGCCCTGGTTGCTGTGGTCTTTCATTGACTCTATTATGGTTATTATTCTATTATGGATTTATAGAGCATGTCCTCAGGAAAATGAATCTTGGGGTTACATATGGTCACATATATGTACTTTGATAACAAATTTACTTTGAACTTTGAACAGTGTGCAAGACAAACTTTTCACTGTATCTTATTGCATGAGACAATAATAAACCAATTCTAATTCCAATACCAATCAGAGTGTTAAAATTTCTGTCAGCTCTCACTTCAGCCTGGCGGGGCGGGGGGGACCCAAAGTTTGTCCAACCTCTGCTTATAGCTCATACCCTCTAATCCAGACAGCATCCTGGTAGCCCTATTCTGCATCCCCTCTAAAGTCTCCATATCCATCCTACAGTAGGTCGATCAGCACTGCACATGTGTCACTTGATGATGTTTAATTCAGCAACAGCGTGACTTCCTTATTTGTAAACTATAATTCAGTCATTTACCAATGAAATACATCAGGGTTCAAAACTACTTGATTTTTTTTCCCTGTCACTGAGCTAACATTTTCAGGCAAAAGGTGGAATGTTTGCCTAAACTGAAGTCCCCAAAGTGGACTTCTGCACTGGATTTATTGAACTCCTTGGTGTAAGCCAGGGGTCCCCAACCTTTTTAGCACTGCGGACCGGTTTAATATTGACAATATTCTTGCGGACCGGCCGACAGGGGTAGCAGGGCGGGGGTGGTGTTCAAGTTCAGCAGTGCGTGACAGGGAATGAGGAAAGGTGCAGCTGACTCATATCGTTTCCTATTCCCAAATCATATTGTTTCCTCGCGGCCCAGTAGCACATGCTTTGTGGCCCGGTGGTTGAGGACCACTGGTGTAAGCCACCTTTGAACCTGCTTCCACTACCCTTTCAATAAAATGGGAACTTTTATGGATTTGGAATCACACAGCAAAAATGCAGGCAATCCTGAGGCAGGGTTTCAAGCCAAAACATCAACAACTCCCCTCCTCCCACTGACACCACTTGACATATTGAGTTCCTCCAGCAAATTGTATGTTGCTCCAGATCCCAGCGTCTGCAGTAACTTGTGTCTCCATGGAAACGGACTCTTCGGCCTGTGCCAGCATCTTCCCCTCTGAGTCACACTGCCCAGCAATCCCCCAATTTAATCCTAGCCTAATCACAGGAAAATTTACAATGACCGATGAATCTACCAGTTGGTACGTCTGTGGACAGTGGGAGTAAACCAGAGCACCCAGAGGTAGCTCACATGATCGCGAGGAGAACATATAAACTCCTTACAGGCAGTGGCGGGATCTGGGAGAGTTAATAGTGAACAGGAGTTGCCACAGACAATATAAGAAATGTCAATGTTACTAAGACAATCACATCACTGAAATCAGCAAATAGGAAGGAGATTGAAAATCTGGCTGAGTGATGCCACAACAATAAACTCTCACTCAATGTCAGCAAGACAAAAGAGCTGATTATTGACTTCAGGAGGAGGAAACCAGAGGTCCATGAGCCAGATCTCATCAAGGGATCAGAGGTGGAGAGGGTTAGAAATTTTAAATTCTTCAGTGTTATCATTTTATAGGACCTGTCCTGGGCCCAGCACGTAAGTTGCTTTACAAAATAAGCACGGTAGTGCCTCTACTTCCTTAGAAGTTTGAAAAGATTTGGCATGGCATCTAAAACTTCGACAAACTTCTAAAGCTGTGTGGTGGGGAATATATTGACTGGTTTGATCATAGTCTGGTATGCAAACACCAATGCCCTTGAACTGAAAATCCTACGAAAAATAGTGCATTCGGTCCAATCCAGCATGGGTAACTCTCCCCCCACCGTTGATCACATCTACATGGAGTGTTGTCGCAGGAATCTATCAGCAAAGACCCCCACCACCCTGGTCATGCTCTCCTCTTGCTGTTGCCACCAGGAAGAAGGTATAGGAGCATCTGGACTCACACCACCAGATTCAGGAACAGTTATTACCTCTCAGCCATCAGGCTCTTGAACCAGAGGGGATAACTTCACTCAACTTCACTTGCCCCAGCACTGAACTGTTCCCACAACCTATGGGCTCACTTTTAAGGACCCTTCATCTGATATTCTCTAATATTTATTTTGTATTTTTTATTATTATTACTTCCCTTTTTGTATTTGCACAGTTTGTTGTCTTCTGCACACTGGTTGTTCAGTGTTGATGTGGCCTTCATTGATTCTATTATGGTTATTGGACTTATAGAGTATGTCTGCTCGTGGGTACGTGGCCAAGTGGTTAAGCCGTTCATCTAGTGATCTCAGGGTCGCTAGTTCGAGCCTCAGCTGTGGCAGCGTGTTTGTGTCCTTGAGCAAGGCACTTAATCACACATTGCTCTGGTCTGTGCAAGGAGTGGCGCCCCACACAGACTTCCAATCTGCGCCTTGTAAGGCATGAACATGCCCAACGCAGGTCTCTCATGGTCTGAGTCGACGTTCCCTGCCCCCCTCCCCCTGCAAGAAAAAGAATCTCAGGGTTGTATATGATGACATATATGTACTTTCATAGTAAATTTATTTTGAGATTTGAACAGTTTGCAAGACAAGCTTTTCACTGTACCTTACTACGTGAGACAATAATAAACCAATTCTAATTCCAATACCAATAAGAGTGTCAAAAATCTCTGTCAGGACTCCCTTCAGTTCTCGGGGAGAAAAGCCAGGTTTGTCCAACCTCTCCTTATAGCTCATACCCTTTAATCCACACAGCATCCTGACGGCCCTCTTCTGCATCCTCTCCAAGGTCTGCACGTCCGTCCGGATGGTGTGGGACTTCTGGCTTCTGTATCTCCTGCCTGATCACAGCTGCAAGAAGATGGCATGGCCTGGGTGGTCGGGTTCTTAGATGATGGACGTTGCCTCCTTGAGGCAGTACCTCCTGTAGACACTACCGATGGTGGGGAGTGATGTGATGGTGGTGTATCGGGCAGAGCCCACTGCTCTCTGCAGCTTCTTATATTCCAGTTGCACTTGAGTTACGGTACCAGACCATGATGCAATCAGTCAGGACTTTGAGCTACAAGCAGTGACGGTTTCTGAATTACAAACTGCAGCTGTGTACATAAAGACCACTCTCTTTTAGAACAGTGCACAGTGGGAAGCCACTTGACACAAATGGCCTGGAAGCTGATTACCATATTCATACTGATAATGATAGGCTGTGTTCATGCACATTGAGGACTTGTTCAAAAATGCTGGAGGTGGGGGCTGGGGCCAGAGCTAGCAGCTATCACATCAGTGGATAATGAGAACTGTGTGTACTTCAGCACCAGTCAGCCCATCGGGTACATGCTAGCCCCCAGCAGAGAACTCTTATCCAACCCATTCCCATTTGCCATGTAAGATCATTAGACTATAAGACATAGCAGCAGAATTAGGCCATTTGGCCCATTGAGTTTGCTCTGCCATTCCATCAAGGCTGATTTATTTTGTCTCTCAACCCCATTCTCCAGCCTGCTCTGCTCTGACTCATCAACAACCTATCAACTTCCACTTTAAAAATACCCCATGACTCGGGCTCCACAGCCGTCTGTGGCAATGAATCGCACAGATTCGCTACTCTCTGGCTAAAGAAATTCTTCCTCATCTCTGTTTTGGCATTCCTCTATTCTGAGGCTGCACCCTCTGGTCCCAGACTCCCCCACTATAGGAAACATCCTCCCTACTTCCATTCAGTCCAGGCTGTTTTGTTTTGTAACATCAAAATATTAAACTAATTCAAAGGAAAACAGGGAGTCCAAAATGTGAGTCTAACTTTCATTTTTACTTCAAGCGAGGCACACACATATCACATGGTAGCATGATTACTTATACGAGGGTTGATTGATAAGTTCGTGGCCTAAGGTAGAAGGAGTCAATTTTAGAAAACCTAGCACAGTTATTTTTCAACATAGTCCCCTCCTACATTTACACACTTAGTCCAGCGGTCGTGGAGCATACGGATCCCTTCTTTGTAGAAGTCGGCGTTTTGGACCTCCAGAAAGTGGTCAACAGCAGGGGTGATTGATAAGTTTGTGGCCTAGGGTAGAAGGAGATGAGTTATTAACTTCAAACTTTCTGCAGAATCACTCAAAGAGTTGACCTGCATGTGCATGTAGCGAGAGCTGTATAACTCATCTCCTTCTACCTTACGCCACAAACTTATCAATCACCCCTGCTGTGGAGGTCCAAGACGCCAACTTCTACAAAGAAGGGATCCGTATGCTCCACAACTGCTGGACAAAGTGTGTAAATGTAGGAGGGGACTATGTTGAAAAATAAATGTGCTAGGTTTTCTAGAATTGATTCCTTCTACCTTACGCCACGAATTTATCAATCACCCCTCGTACAATTCATGTATTTATACATGTAACTCATAATGAATTATATAAACATTGTTAGCATTATGCTTAGTCAATGTACAATATTACTCAAATAATTATTGAAATATTAAGTACATAACACTCCTCCCTGCTTAGCTATAAATTCCAACTCGATAGAGAATGCATCTCAACTGTATACACAGTATACCATATAATACAACTACTATATAGATATCCACAGCATAGTCAATTTTAATTTGTCCCATTCAGGCCTGAAGATTTAATTGCTGTGGTGGATTTCTTACTCTTGTGGGATAATGTCTTTCCTGACAAGTTGAGGCATGGCTGCAAGAACAATCTCAGGTCTGGGGCCTCCTGCGAGTTGGTCTGAGACAACCACCTTTTTTCTGCTTCCTTTATCTTCTTCAAGTTTGTGCATCTCGATCTTGGGAAGGTTCACTGGAGAATTCTCTTATTAATCCTTCTATTGCTCACTTTATGATCTGATCTCTCCTTTTGGCTTCTTCATGCACCACATCATTTGACAAATCCTGTTTTCATAGCTCCATTGACTCCTTTCTTTTTGGCCTTCCATTCATCCAGCTGGTCTGTGGTCTTTGCATCTACTTTTACAAGCAGCTTTTTGTTTCCAACTTAAAGTTCATGAAGTGACCTTAATGCATGCAGAGGAGGTTCTGGTTCTTTATGTTCACAAAAATCGAATACTTTCAACTTTCCTGAAGCTCCTTGAACTCTCTTGCAGCTTAAAACCAAGCCACATTTCGCAAGTAGCTACCTGATTAACATATCAGAAGCTTTCTGTTGTAGTTGGACCATTGCTTTCGTCACTTTCACACTTCCTCTAAGAGGCATGGTCGAATGTGCCTTCCAACCAGAGGCACAGGGGTTGGCAACAATGCATGCTTGCCCTCCTTTGGGCAACAGTTCATGGAGACTGTTGTGGCAACATCCAGTACATTTGTTAATTCACTTTCAGTTGACTCTAATGCAGAAGATGTGACCGGCAAATGGCGGATGGATTTCCAATCAAGCTGTAGTCATCTCAGCCAATCATGTGCCAATAATGGTGGTCCTCCTGTTTCTACTACATATAGTACATGTACAATGTGGCTTGTTGGTTGCTTTGTTTCACTGTTAGGAATGTCATTTCCACAGGAGGTATCTTTTCTCCAGTATAAGTTCTTAGTTGGTTATCTGTAGGCTTTAGTTTAGTATATTTGAACTGCCATTAAAACTCATTTTGTGGAATGACTGAAAAAGACCAGTCAGTGTTCAATTTCATTTTAATTAATTTGCCATTCACTTCAGGCATAAGCCATGTTGCTTGTCTATTGTTAGTTTTCACATTTCTACATCAAGGCTGTACAGTCCTGCATCACTCTGATCATTATCAGATTTTTCCTCAACAGTGTGCTGATTAGTGCTCATTTTGAAACTGCAACTTGAATTTTCAACTTTTTCTCTTCTCTATGCAGTCCATTTATTTTTATCTGCCTGACATTCTCTTTGTATGTGTCCTCCATTCTTCAAGAAGGAAGCGAGACAGAAGAAAGGAAATTACAGACCAGTTAGCCTGACCTCAGTGGTTGGGAAGATGCTGGATTCAATTGTTAAGGATGTGGATTCTGGATTCTTGGAGGCACATGATAAAATAAGCCATAGCCAGCATAATTTCCTTAAGGGAAAATCTTCCCTGACAGATCTGTTGAAATTCTTTGAAGAAATAACAAGCAGGACACACAAAGGAGAATTGGTGGATGTTGTGTACTTGGATTTTCAGAAGGCCTTTGACAAGGTGCCACACATGAGGCTGCTTAACAAGTTAGGAGCCTACGGTATTTCAGGAAAGCATGGATAGAGCATTGGCTGATTGGTAGGAGGCAAAGAGTGGGAATAAAGGGAGCCTTTTCTGGTTGACTGCCATTAACTAATGGTGTTTCACAAGGGTCTGTGTTGGGATTGATAATTTTTACGTTATGTGTCAATGATTTAGTTGACGGATTTGATGGCTTTCTGGCCAAGTTTACGGATGATACAAAGATAGGTGCAGGGGCAGGTAGTTTAGAGGAAGTAAAGAGGCTACAGAAGGACTTAGACAGATTAAGAGAATGGGCAAAGAGGTGGCAGTTGGAATACAGTGTCAGGAAGTGTGTGGTCATGCACTTTGGAAGAAGAAATAAAAGCGTGGACTATTTTCCAAATGGAGAGAAAATGCAAACATCTAAAGGGCAAAGGGATTTGGGAGTCCTCATGTAGGATTCCCTAAAGATTAATTTGCAGGTGGAGTCAGTGGTAAGGAAGGCAAATGCAATGTTAGTATTCATTTTGAGATGACTAGAATGTAAAAGCAATGATGTAATGTTAAGGCTTTAAAAAGCACTGGTGAGACTTCTCTTGGGGTATTGTGAGCAGTTTTGGGCCCTTAACTAAGAAAGGATATGCCAACATTGGACAGAATTCAAAGGAGGTTCATGAAATTATTCTGGGATTGAAAGGCTTGTCGTATAAAGAGCATTTGATGGCTCTGGGCCTCTACTCACTGAATTTAAAAGAATGAGGGGAAACCCAATGTACTCAGCAAAATTGGTAATTGTTTCTCATTGGCTATTTCATTTGTGTCAAAAACTGTTCAGTTTGTCCAGTATACATATTCCAGTTATCTTTTGTGTAATCAAACTTGTCAATCTTTCTGATGTGGCGAGCCATTTCTCCTCTTTTTTATGATTATTATCCCCTGGTGCTCACTCTTCATGAACCAGTGAATATTTGCATTTTCTGGCCTTTGTCAAAAATTTCATTCATGTCTTTCCTTCCAAATGACACATGCTATGCTGTTCTTTTTTAACTCAACAGTATTTTTTTACCTGCATTTTTTAAAATTCAAACATCTCGCAGCACTTCAATAGCTCGGTAACAATCTTGGGAACATTTTAAAAATACTTTGTCAACAATGTTATGTTTTGTAACTTCAAAACATTAAACTAATTCAAAGACACAGGAATCTGATATATGAGTCTAACTTCATGATTAAGCCTGTTTCACAGAGTAGTGTGATGATGTATGCAATTCACATAGTTTTACATATAACCATAGTGAATTATATAAACAACAAAGCATGCTTAATCAAACAATATTCTTACAATATTACTCAAATATTACTGCACTATTAAATAGCATAGGCCTTTCAATATTCAGTAGGCTTCAATGAACCCCCCCCCCCATTCTTCTAAACTCCAGTGAGTACAGGCCCAGAGCCATCAGATATTCCTCATACATTAACCCTTTCATTTTAGGTCTCGGTAGTCTTGTAGCCTATCCTTTCCTATATGTCCAACCACTACTCTTGACACTTACCTACAAGATTTATCAGGATGTAACTTACATTGACTAATTAATCTACCAGTGTGTCTTGGGAGGAAACCCACTAGATTTTGTAGACTCAAGTACATCTATCCCCTGTCATCAGACTCCTAAATGGACCTTTTGTACAATTGAGATGATCATTTATTCTTCCAGTCTACCTCATTATGGCCTTTGAACATTACTTGTCTACCTGCACTGCACTTTCTCTGCCATTGTAACTCTGTATTCCCTTTATAAACACAAGAGATTCTGCAGATGCTGGAAATCCAGAGTAACACACACAAAATGCTGGAGGAACTCAGCAGGTCAGGCTGCACCTCGAGAGAGGAAGAAGCAGATGTTCTGAGCCAAGACTGATGCAGGGTCTCTTTTTACCACCTCAATGTGCTTCTGGATGGAACAATATGCCTGGATAACACATAGAAATTAGATTTTTACTGCATCTCAGTACATATCATATTAACAAACTGACTACAAATTACCAGTTGTACTTCACCAGTTTTGATGTCATCCAGAAGCTTACTAGCAAGAAAGAGGAAGGGAGCTTCTCCATATACCTCTTCTCTTTTTATTCATTCCCCATTCTAATTCCTCACTTGTCCCTTCTCTTCCCATCACCTGCCCATCACCTCTCCCTGGTGCCCTTCCTCTTTCCCTTTCTCCCATGGCCCTTTCTCCTCTCCTATCAGATTCCTCCTTCTTCAACCCTTTACCTCTTCCACCTATCACGTCCCAGTTTCTCACATCATCCCCTCTCTCACCCACTCACTTTCCCCTCATCTAGTCTCACCTATCATCTGCCAGTTTGTACTCCTTCCCTTCCCCCATCTTCTTATTCTGGTTTCTTCCCCCTTCCTTTCCAGTCCTGATGAAGGGCTCAAAGTTCAAAGCAAATTTATTTTGGAAGTACATATATGTCACCATATACAGCTCCAAAATTTTCTTGCAGTCATTCACAAGAAACACAACAGAATCAATGAAAGACCACACCCAACAGGACAGACAAATAGCGAATGCACAAAAAAAAACTAACAATGCAAATACAAAAAGTAAAAACATAATAAAATTATGATGATAATAATAATTATAATAATAAATAAGTAATAAATGTCAAGAACATGAGACAAAGTGAGTCCATAGGTTGTGGGAGCAGTTCAGTGATGGGACAAGTGAAGTTGAGTGAAGTTATTCCCTTTGGTTCAAGAACATGATGGTTCAGAGGTAATAACTGTGTTATGGTTCCGTTTGGTTGTTCCCCTTTAACGCTCCTTGCTCCCTGATTATGCCCTAATTTCAGCCATTAGATTTCCAATTGCTGCTAGTTTACTTGATTACGGTACACCTGGTTTGCATCAGAGACTGTGAAATAAGTACAATGGCGTCCCTACACAGGTCGCCAGTTTGTTGGTCTATTCTTGTGTGATACTTCATTCTCTCATCCACTTAGAACCGTTAGTTCTAAGTTTAGTTCCAAGCTCTGCTCTAGTTTCAAGATAGTCCCTGTAGATCCCGTCTCCTTGTCAAGATTCCTCCGGTTTGCTGTTCTACGTTCACGACTACGCCAGCGCCCCCAACTCAGTCAACGTGCTGGTGTCCAGCACTTGGCTTCTCCTCAGTCGCCCCGTGCAACAAACTGTTCCTGAAGCTGGAAGTGTGAGTCCCTGATGCTCCAGTATCTCCTTCCATCTTCCTGTGTAAAGATCTGATCTGACAGAGACTTTTAACATTCTGACTGGTTATTTGAATTAGAATTGGTTTAGTATTGTCCCATGTAGTAAGGTAGTGTGAAAAGCTTGCTTGCATACTGTTCAAAATAAATTCATTATCAAAGTACATATATGTCACTATATACAACCCTGAGATTCATTTTCCTGTGGACGTACTCAATAAGTCCATAATGGAATACTAACCATAATAGAAATCAATGAAAGACCACACCAACTTGGGCATTTAACCTGTGTGCAAAAGACAACAAACTGAAAGAAGTAATAATAATAATAATAATAATAATAATAATAATAAATAAGCAATAAATATCAAGAACATGTGATGAAGAGTCCTTGAAAGTGAGCCAGTTGGTTGTGGGAACAATTCAATGATGGAGCAAGTGAAGTTGAGTGAAGTTATCCCCTTTGAGCCTGATGGTTGGGGGTAATAACTGTCCCTGAATCTGGTAGTGCAAGTCCTAAGGCTCCTGTACCACCTTCCTGGTGGCACAGTGAGAAGAGAGCATGACCTGGATGGTGGGGTCCCTAATGATGAATGCCACTTTCTCATGAAAATGCTTTGTTAGATGTACTCAATAGCGGAGAGAGCTTTTCCTGGGATGGACTGGGCCATGTCCATTATCTTGAAGGCTTTTCAATTTAAAGCATTCGTGTTTCCATACCAGGCTGTGATGCAATCAGTCAATATACTCTCCATCACACATCTATAGCTATTTGTCAAAGTTTTAGATGCCATGCTGAATCTACACAAACATTAGAGGTGCTGTCATGCTTTCTTCATAATGCACTCACGTGCTGGACCCAGCACAGGTCCTCCGAAACAATAACACTCAGGAATTTAAAGTTGCTGACCCTCTCCATCTCTGATTCTCAATGAGGATTGGCTCAAGGACCTCTGGTTTCCTCCTCCTGAACTCAATAATCAGCTCCTTGGTTGAAATGTCTGTTTATTCCTCACCAGAGAATGCAGACTGAGTTCCTTCAGCATTCTGTGTGTGTTGCTCTCGATTTCCAGCATCTGCAGAATCTCCTGTGTTTATAGATTACCTGTGGCTAGTTCCACATTGTCATCTCACTGAGAGTGAAACAAAATTTTGATTTTAACTTTGTGTCTTTATATATAGGGAAGGAGGTTGCTACTTTGATGCAGACTCTAAACAAGATAAGCTCGCCCGAGGAGAGGCAAGAAATTCTGTTGCTGAAGTACTCAGAACTGGTCAGTAAAATGAACTTCATCTACTGCATGACTTTTTCCCACTCCTTAATGGGAATCACCTCAAGAGGCACAAAACTGCCTGGGAACTATTTCCTCATGTCTCTTCACAAAGGCTGTACTCTGGGCAACATCTGAATGGAGGCTGGTCACCATCAGATTCAAGATCCAAGATTATCTTTCTTCTCTGTCCCATCTAGATCAAATCATATTGTCAAATGCAGCATACAGCAAGCCGGCTTTTTCCACTGACTACAGCTAGATGTTATGGGTTAAAGGTGAAAGGTGAAAAGTTTAAGGGGATCATGAGGAGAAACTTCTTCACTGAGAGTGTGGAATGAGCTGCCAGCTATGTGATGTGTGCAAGAAAAGTTTAGATATGTGCATGGATGGTAGGGGTATGGAGGGCTATGGTCCGGTGCAGGTGAATGGGAGTAGGCAGTTTTAATGGTTCAGCATGGACTAGATGGGCCAAAGGGCCTGTTTCTGTGCTGTACTTTTCTATGATTTTCGGACTCGAGATGTGTGGTTTTGCATCAACAACCTACCCATAGTCTGGAGATTAGACCATATGACATAGACTGTGCAGAGGGCAGCCAGTAAGTATCACCACGTTTCTGGTGTCAACGTAGCATCACAGCGGGATGTTTCACCAACAAACAAGCAAGACCAGTCAACTTTGTTCTTTATAAGGTTCTGAAGTGTCATGGCAAAGGGGCAGCATGGCAGCGTAGCGGTTAGTGTAACATTATTGCAGCACCGGCGATCCAGGGTCAGTTCCCTTGCTGTCTGTAAGGAGTTTACACATCCTGCCTGTGACCACTTGGGTTTCTTCAGGGTGCTCGGGTTTCCTCCCTCATTCCAAGCACATTAGTGCATTGTGGGCATGGTACGCTGGCACCGGAATGTGTGATGACATTTGCGGGCTGCCCCCAGCACGTCCCCAGATTGTGTTGGTTGTTGACACAAACAACGGATTTCACTGCATGCTTCGATGTTTCTACATACATGTAGCAAATAAAAATCATCTTTAATCTTTCTATTCTAAGCCCATAAATTCCTGAAGTCAAATGATAATGTTTTGATTATTAACAACTTGCTTTATATGACCGCTTCATAACAGTAGCATGTCCCAAATCACTGTGTAGCCAGAGGTACTCTGAATTAGGCTATAGTCTGTAAATGTTTCTAAGGATATGTAAAAAGAAAATCATTAGCTAAGATTAATGTGGCTCCCTTAAAGACTAAGAAAGAAGACATTATAATGGGAGAAAAAGAAAATGACAGACGAATTAAACAAATATTTTGTCCTCATGGAAGAAACCTGAAAAAATGTCTGAGAAGCACTGAAGGAAAGTGGTTCCAGAATAAGTAAAGAAGTGGTAGGAGTAATTATTAGGAAAAAAGTTTCTGATCACAGAGCATTACAACGCAGGACAGGCCCTTTGGCCCACAATATTGTGCTGGCCCTTTAAACTATTCTAAGAGCAATCTAACCCTTTCCCTCCTACATAGCCCTCCATTTTTCTGTCATCCATGTACCCACACAAAAGTTTATTGAATGTCCCTAATGTATCTGCCTCTACCTCCACCCTATTCCATGCACCCACCACTTTCTGTATAAAACGCTGAATTCTGACATCCCCCTGAGCTTCTCCAATCACCTGAAAAGTATTTGAAAAAACTAAGGGGCAACTAATAGGCAAAAACGATGGAGGAATTAGGAAGGTCAGGCAGTACCTCTGGAGGGGAATAAGCAGTTAAAGTTTCGGGTTGAGATCCTTCATCGGCATGTTAATGGGACTGGCACTGGATAAAAATCTGGGACCTGATCTACATCCTTGGGATTTGAAGGGGATAGTGGATACAATGACTGTTATCTTCCAAAATTCCAAAGGTTTGAGAGTGGTTCCCACAGCCTGGAAGAAAGGAATAAGAGAAAATTAATGGGAAGTATGACTAGTTAACCTGGCACAAGTAATAGGGAAAATCTTAGAAACAATCTTTATGAAGTTGCAACATGGACCAGAGAAAATAATGTCAAGATCCCAACTTTTGCAATTGAGTTCCCAGCAGAACTGTGGAGGCTCGCTCACTGAGCTTATTCACAACAATGTTCCATAGAGTTTTCGATATTATCAGATATTAATGCAGGACAGTGGTGCAGAGTAAAAAGATCAGTCAAAACTTATTGAACGGTGCAACAGAAACAAGGGCTTAAATGGCCTGTGTGTCTTACATACATTATGTTCTTATGTGCTTATGGAGAATAATCCTATTCCTAATATTACCCTCCCCCTTTTCACAAACAGCAACTACTCATTCATTCATGTGATGTACTTCCCTTGGGTCCTAGTGCCTGCAATGTGATGTTCTCTAACTTTTAGAAGAGAGTGAATTGCATTCCTGGGGTCCTGGGGCAGGTGGGGTCTGTATAGTTTGGAGAGTTTGCATTTTAGCAGTCTTGGGATCAGTAATGAGAGGGATAATAAATCAGCCGTGAATTGCTATGGAAAATACTGATCACTCCAAGTTAAAAACAGGCAGCTGGAGAAAACCCATTTACAACGGGGACAGTTCTGACTTGGGGGAATGGGAATATAAAATTAGCAATTCAAACAGTAACTGAGGCCTTCAGTACAGAGATTTTTTATTACCAGTTTATGCATGTTCCCAAACCAGAGAAGGGAGAGAAATTATGTAGAAAGCTTCATGGATTGTCCAAGGGAACAAAATCGAACAGGTGAAGGAGCAGAAGACAGGTATTAGAGTCATAGGATCATAATGCACCTTAGCACATTTCTTTTAAATCTCTCTCTATTCAGCTTAAACCTGTTCCCTCTATTTTGACTCCCCTACCTTCATGATTTTGTATTTCTCCCCCAGTCTCCTATGTTCTATGAAAAAAAGATCCAGCCTGTTAAGCCCTCCAGATCCTTGTCCATTTTTTCTGCACCCTCTCCAGCTCAATGATAGAGCTGAGTGACCAGAACTGCTCACAGTACTCCAAGTGTGTCTCATTAGCGACTTGTGCAGTATTCCAAGTGTGTTCATTAGCGACTTGTGCAGTACTCCAAGTGTGTTTCATTAGTGACCCGCACAGTTTTGACACAAGGTTCCAATTCCTACACTCAGTGCCCTGACTGATGAGACGAATGTGCCAAAAGCCTTTTTCACCGCTCTGTCTACCATGTTATCACTTTCAGGGAACTATGTACCTGCACCCCTGTGACTCTCTATTCTATAATGCTCTCCAGCACCATACTATTTACTGTGTAATTCTGCTCTGGTATAACTGACCAAAGTGCAGCATCTCACCCTTAGTCATAGACTCATGGAGAATGATAACTAAGGAATAGGCCCTTCAACCCATTTAGTCCATGCTGACCGGATCTTCTGCCTAGTCCCACCTACTGCACCTAGACCAAATCTCTCAATATCTCTATCCTTCACATACTTCCCCAAATTTCTCTAAAATGTTCAAATATACCATTACCACTGGCAGCTGATTTCACACTCTCACCATCATTAGATTCAACTTAAATAGTTCACCTTTCACCCTAAACTTATGACCTCTAGTTCCATTCTCAGCCAACCTGGGGGGAGGGAAAGCCCAAAAGCTCCATCAGTCATTATCCCATTCCTCCACTTGATCCAAGACCATAAGATATAGCAGCATCAGATCTGCTACATCAGCTCATCATGGTTGATGCATTTTCCCCTCAGTCCCAATCTCCTGTCCTCTCCCCGTAGCCCTTCATGTCCTGACTAATCAAAAATCTATCAACTTCTGCCTTAAATATCCCATCTAGATCCCACTTTAATCATCAAAAACTTTCTTAACTGTCCTAGCCACCAGTTTTGATGTCATCTGCAAATTTATCAACCATGCCATCGACATTGTCATCCAGATTGTTAATATAAATGATTAAACAACAGTTGACCCAGCACCAATCCCAGCAGTACATTATTTGTCACATGTCTCCAATCTGAAAGACCCTCTTCCTCCTTCCATCAAGATTATTTTGTATCTAAATGGTTAGCTCACTCTGGATCCCATCTATTCTAAACTTCTGGTCCCGCCTACCATATGGGACCTTGTCAAAAGCCATGGCTAAAGTCCATACAGATAACATCTACCAACCCAACTTTGTAGATCTTTTACTCACCTCTACAAAAAGCACAATCAAACTAGTGAGACATGATTTTCAAAACACAAAGCCATCCTGCCTGTCCGTAGCAGTCCTTGCCTTTCTAAATGTTGATCCTCGTTGTCTGTCTTCAGCTGGAGGAGTACCGGGGTGAGCAGAAACAGAGGAAGTCACTCCAGAGGAAACAGGTTCAGCTCACCAAGGAGAAGGACCACCTGCAGGGTGAGCACACCAGGGCAATCCTGGCCCGCAGCAAGCTTGAGAGTCTGTGCCGGGAACTTCAAAGACACAACAAGACCCTCAAGGTGAGTGGCAATCCACCTTAGAGGTTGCAGCCTACGTTTGCTGAGACCAGCTAAGTTACATGGAAATCATTAAACCCACGGTGAGCGTGTAGATCTCCTTGACAGATATTACTGACCCAGCTGTCTGCTGAGGGATGGGGCAGAAGAGCACACACGAGGCAGTGTCACCTTGGATGAACATGGATCACACAGGTGAGGGTGACACAGGTGAGGGGGAATTACAGAAGTGGGGTGACCAGGTGACGGGGAATCACACAGGTGGGGTATGCAGGTGAGGGGTGAATTATGTTGGGTTGACCCAGGTGGAGAGGAGGGGTAATCACATAGATGAGCTGATGCAGGTGAGGGGGGAATCACACAAGTGGGATGATACAGGTGAGGGGTGAGTCACACAGGTGGGGGGAACCCAGGTGAGGGGGGAATCACAAAGGTGGGGTGACACGGGTGTGTGTGAATCACACAGGTGGGGGATGAAGGTGAGGGAAAATCACTCAGATGGGGGACCTAGGTGAGGGGGGAATTACACAGGTGGTGACTAGGTGAGGGGGAATCACACAGGTAGAGTGATCCAGGTGATGGGGAAATCACACAGGTGGGGGGGAAATCACACAGGTGGGCATGACCCAGGTGAGTGTGAATCATACAGATGGGGGTGACTCAAGTGAGGGGGAATCACACAGGTGGGGGGACCCAGATGAGGGGGAATCACACAGGTGGGGTGATGCAGGTAAGGGTGGAATCACACAGGTGGGGGTGACCCAGGTGAGGGGGAATCACATGTGGGGACTCAGGTGAGGAGGAATCATGCAGGTGGAGGTGACCCAGGTGAGGGGGAATCACATGGGGGGACAGGTGAGGAGGAATCACACAGGTGGGGGTGACCCAGGTGAGAGGGAATCACACAGGTGGGGGTGACCCAGATGAGGGGTTTGGTCACACAGGTTACACACTGCTGAGATGGTGGATCACAGAGTCAGGGTGTGGATCACACAGATAGCTGGAACCATGTATGGGATCACGGACATGAGGGGGGATCATATGAGGTATCGCACACATAAAAAGGTGGATCACAACAGGTGGGATCACAAGTGAGGGAAACTGGATTAGAAGCCCACAATGTAATAATAGCCTACCAATCCATCGCCATTCCCTCTCACCAGCTATATCTTTGCTAAAGCCACTCTTTTCTAAAGCAGGACCCAAAAGAAAGTACCCATGCAGCCAGGTGCTTTGCGAAAGAGTTAACTCTTGCCTCCAGGCTGAACCAGCCATCAATGCTGTCAAAGAACTTGGCTATTTTTTTATTCAAAAACCACAAGACCATAAGATATAGGAGCAGAAATGATGTATAATCCCCCTCAACCTCATTCTCTTGCCTTATTCACTTAACTTTTGATGTCCTGATTAATCAAGGCTGGTCAACCCATGCTTTAAATATACTCAATGACTTAATCTCAACAGCCGTCTGTCAATGAACTACACGATCTTCTGGCTAAACTCATCTTTTCATCTTCATCTCTGTACTAAATCTACGTCTCACTATTCTGAGGCTATGCCCCCTGTCCTAGACTCCCCCGTTGTAGGAAATATCCTCTCCACATCCACTCTATCTAGGCTTTTCAATATTCAGTAGGGTTTCAGTAAGATCCCCCTCAGTCTTCTAAATCACAGCAAGTACAGGCCCAGAGCCATCAAACTGCTCCCCATAGAGTAACTGAGGTTCTTTCATTCCTGAGATGATTTGCACGCACCTCCTCTGAGCCTTCTCCATCTCTCCTTGGATAATGGGCCCAACGCTGCTCACAATACTCCAAATGCTATCTGACCAATGACTTTTAAGGCCCCAGCTATTTGAATAAATATTCAAATAACTATTTGAAAGAACTGAAAATATTAATTAATTTAAATAACAAAATTGAAACCAACAAATATTGGAAAATACTCAGAAGCAGTTAAATGCAAAAAAAAATTAAAATATTTTAAGTTAATGACATATTTACCATCCATTTAAACTGATAGCTCTCTGGACCTGTGTAATGGTTGGGGTTCATGACATAAAAAAGGCTGGGGACCCCTGGTCTACAGGAACACCAGCAGAATCCGCAGAGGAAGTTCTGTGAAATATACTGAGCCGTCTGCCAGTGGATTTCAATCAGGACCAAAAGCTAGCTGTTCTGTTCCCAAAACAATATTTTCCACAAGTGTTTGAATTTAAAGTTAGAAGAATACCTATAAAAAAAGGTATCCCAAATGCAGACAAAGGAGATTCTGCAGATGCTGGATATCTTCAGCTTCTTTATTGCCATATCGTGTGATGTAGGCAGTCATGGTCTTTTCATGAGCATGATAAGCTCACCACGATGTGAGATATCATGATGACCATGAGGTATAAGAGCAGAATTAGAATATTTGGCCCATTGAGTCTGCTCTGCTAATTCATCATGGCTGATCCATTTCCCTCTCAGCCTCAATCGCCTGTCTTCTCCCTGTATCCCTTCATGCCCTGACTAATCAAGAATCAATTAACCACTGCCTTAAATACACCCAGTGATTGTCCTTGGCAAGTTTTTCTACAGAAGTGGTTTGCCATTGCCTTCTTCTGGGCAGTGACTTTACAATTCAGGTGACCTCAGCCATTTGTCAATACCCTTCAGAGATTGTCTGCTTGGCGTCAGTGGTCGCATCACCAGGATGTGTGACGTGCACCAGCTGCTTATCTGACCATCCACCACCTGCTCCCATGGCTTCAAGTTAGCCCGTTTGGGGTGGGGGGTGGTGCGGTCACTTACCAGGTGCTATGCCTCCCCAAGCATGACCTGCAGGCTTGTGGAGGGAAGCAGTGCAGGTCAGGCAGCATCTATGGAGAGAAATCAATAGAGAATGCTTCAGGCCAAGACTCTTCTTTCAGGATGCCGCTTGACCTGCTGAGTTCCTCCAGCATTTTGTGTGTTGCGTTCTCTAAGAGGTTTCCCAGCGAGTAAACTGGCCACCGTAAATTGCCCCCAGTGTATAGGTGAGTGGTAGAACCTTGGAGGAGTTGATGTCAATATGGGGAGAATAAATGGGATTAGTGATAACTGGGGCTGCATGGCTGGCACAGATGTGATGGACTGAATATAGTAGAACTGACTGTCCTAACTTTAACTTTCCTCCCTTCTCCTTTTCCTCTCTTTCTCTCTATTTGTCTCTTTCACTCTTTATATCTTCTCTATCCCCTTCTTTCTTATTGACATGGAGTCACACAGCATGGAAAGAAAGGCCCTTCAACCCAACTGTTCCGTGCCAACCAAGATGCCCATCTCATCTAATCCCATTTGCCTGTATTTGTCCCATTTCCCTCTAAACCTTCCCTATCCATGTACCTGTCCGGCTGTATTTTAACTGTTGTTATTGAGGGAAGTTGGGACTGAGTTTGCCTGCTGTGCAACAGTTCATGACCTGCTTTTGCAATAATGCAGTTATCCACTATATTGTCTCTTCTTTCCACCTACCATCCTCCCCTCCCCCCTCCCCCTCCCCCTCCCTCTGTACCTTCCCCCCCCCCTCAAATTCTTGACATTGGCCCTGCTGCCTCCTGTTGCTTCTCCCTGAGCAGGAGGAGAGTTTGCAGCGGGCGAGGGAAGAGGAGGAGAAACGCAAGGAGGTGACCAAACATTTCCAGGACACCCTGGCCGACATCCAGTCCCAGATAGACCAGCACACCCAGCGGAACGTCAAACTGCACGAGGAAAACACTGAGCTCTCCAGCAAGCTGAAAGACATCATTGAACAATACGACTTGCGAGAGGAGGTAAGGAACAGGGGCAGGAGTCTAGTCAGCACATACAGTGACTGCCCGAATCCCTGTCGTACCACTAAGGCTTTATAAGGCATGGTCAGTCTGCATCAGGAATATTTTGAACAGTTTCAGGCCCTGTCTCTAAGGAAGGGAAGAGCCCAGAGAAGGTTCACAAGAATAATCCTGGGAATGAAAGGGTTAACATATGCAGAGCGTTCGATGTCTCTGGACATGTACTCATTGGAGTTCAGAAAGATGGCAATGAACTGTACCCAATTCTGAAAGGTCTGGATAGAACTGATGTGGAGAGGATGTAGGAGAGCCTAGTATATAAGGACATAGCCTTAGAATAGAAGGATGTCCCTTTACATCAGAGATTAGGAGGAATTTCTCTAGCTAGAGGGTGGTAAATTCATTCTCCCAGGCTGTGGAGACCATCATTGGGTGTATTTAAGGCAGAGATTGATGGGTTTTTGATTGGTAAAGGGTTAAGAATTAGAGTGAGATGGCTGGGAGAACGCGTTTGAAAAAATCAGCTGATGAATGGTGGAGCAGAGTCATTAGGACGAGTGTAGAGCAGAGTCAATGGGCCGAGTGGTGGAGCAGATTCAGTGGAATGAATGGCGGAGCAGATTCAATGGGCCAGGTGGTGGAGCAGATGCAATGGGCCGGGTGGTGGAGCAGATTCAGTGGAATGAATGGCAGAGCAGATTCAATGGGCCAGGTGGTGGAGCAGATGCAATGGGCCGGGTGGTGGAGCAGATTCAATGGGCCGAGTGGTGGAGCAGATTCAATGGGCCGGGTGGTAGAGCAGATTCAGTGGAATGAATGGTGGAGCAGATTCAATGGGCCGGGTGGTGGAGCAGATTCAATGGGCCAAGTGGTGGAGCAGATTCAATGGGCTGAATGGTCTGATGCTTCTCCAAGATTCATGTCTGATGGTCTAATGGGCTTTATTCCAGGCATATAAAGAATATTTAATAGGTGGAGTCACTATCACAGAGAGACAAGAATGAATAGAATCTGAGCATTCTTATGACTTTTTTGTATAAACCATTAGGTGGACAAGAGAACAAGAGGAAGACAGGGATTGACAAGGAGCTGACAATTATCAACATAACCCCCTGATAGGACTCAGTGGGTCGAATAGCCTAATTCTGCTCCTATACCTTATGCTCTGATGATGTTTCCAATATCTAGAGACCTCGCCCAGTCTTGGACAGCCTTTATAGCATTTCCTGTTTTAACAGGAAGAGGTTGGATTGGCAAGTGTGCCACAGAATCACCTCAACCTTAAAATGGTGGAATGAGCAGGAAACTGTTGAAAGGATTAACCTGTGAAGAACACTTGATGGCCAGCTCAGAGGATTCAAAGTACATATGCAGTAGACAGCTCTGGGATTTGTCTTCCTCACAGACAGCCACGAAACAGAGAACCATGGAACTCATTCAAAGAAACAACGTCATCAACCTGCACCCCCCCCCGAGTAAAAAAAATCAGATTGCACAAACAGCAACAACAAACAGAATACAAAACACATATTCAAAAGGCATTTTTCAATTCAGCTCGGTGTTCAGTATCTGTAGGTCATCCCAAATCAAAATTGCCCAAACTAGCAACAAAGAACTAGCAATCAGAAACTAGAAACACACCATTAGGGTGAATTAGAGCCCACAATCCACAAACCGCGTTGATTAAACCTTGCTCCAGCACCATCCTCTGACAGCAATGAGGGAGAGAGAGATTGTTTGAACATGAGGACCTTCCCTTGGGAGCAGAGAGCGAGAAGGAGAGAGAGACAGAACGAGGGAGAGAGAGATTGTTTGAAGATGAGGACCTTCCCTTGGGAGCAGAGAGCGAGAAGGAGAGAGAGACAGAACGAAGGAGAGAGAGATTGTTTGAAGATGAGGACCTTCCCTTGGGAGCAGAGAGCGAGAAGGAGAGAGAGACAGCAACGAGGGAGAGAGAGATTGTTTGAACATGAGGACCTTCCCTTGGGAGCAGAGAGCGAGAAGGAGAGAGAGACAGAACGAGGGAGAGAGAGATTGTTTGAAGATGAGGACCTTCCCTTGGGAGCAGAGAGCGAGAAGGAGAGAGAGACAGAACGAGGGAGAGAGAGATTGTTTGAAGATGAGGACCTTCCCTTGGGAGCAGAGAGCGAGAAGGAGAGAGAGACAGAACGAGGGAGAGAGAGATTGTTTGAAGATGAGGACCTTCCCTTGGGAGCAGAGAGCGAGAAGGAGAGAGAGACAGCAACAAGGGAGAGAGAGATTGTTTGAAGATGAGGACCTTCCCTTGGGAGCAGAGAGCGAGAAGGAGAGAGAGACAGAACGAGGGAGAGAGAGATTGTTTGAAGATGAGGACCTTCCCTTGGGAGCAGAGATCGAGAAGGAGAGAGAGACAGCAATGCAGACACCTTCCTTCAGCAGCAGCGAGTGGGAAGCAGGTCGATGGCGCTGAACAGCCACTTGCCTCCACACCCACCTCGATGATTTCAGTCTTCCTCAGCGCTTTGATCGGCAAGAGAAAGAGTTGATTGTAGGCACACACCCTGTCTCCATCCCGCACACTTTGCTCGCAGCATGGTACCCCTCAGAGACAGCAAAGGTCCAGATCCTCCAGCCTGTCTGAAAACACCCACCAGAATGTAGATAACAGGCTTCAGCAGTAGCAGAACCACATCTAAAATAAAAAGAAGGCGTAAAAGAAATGAAAGAAGTTACTCTGTGACCCATCTTGGGGCCACTGTCCTTGGTAGCAATGTTTGCTGGTGCAGATCAAGTCCTGATAATCATCTCCAACGAGAATGTGAGTTTTCCCATCTTGCACTGTTGAATGGTGATAGTGAAGTTAGACTTGTGCAGTGTTTCTCCAGATGATGACACCTGTGCGAGAGAGTTTATAAAGTGGAAAATGCTTTGCACTGGGGCAGTTCCACTCTCTTGATGTCGGAAAACTGGGTCCAGTGGTGTGAGTAGTTGTCACAGCCGGAGTCATCCTTGGTTGCAGTGGGTGACCATGAAGTGCCTTGTCATGCCCTTCACTCTCCACGGAGTGTTGCAAAACTGCCTTCTTGGCCGTTGGATCTCGCTGTTGATCTCATCCACCCGGTCTGCTGGAGCTGACATCTCATGCTAGGTCAGGCACTACCCTATTTCACCAGGCTACCCTCACCTGCTTTAGCCCACCTGTCGAAGCAGTGTACCGGGTTGTGGCCACTGTCACATGCAAAACAGCTACTTGGTCCCACAGGTGAGAGCTGAGTGTCCAGTGGAGACCAAAGATGAGCCGTCCCAAAATGGACAGGGCAAGCCCCTTCCCCAGAGGTGCTACCCCTCCCTGGTTACCCCATACACCGAGTGCACTATACTGGTGTCACTGTCCTACTGTGTTTTCATATGTCCTACTGCAATATAGAAGAGTTCCTCCTGCCGAGAGTTGCTTATTACTTCATCATTTCCTGTCAGTCACCTTGTGTACAGATACTCCTGCACCCAGCGTCACTTTATGTACACATATACAATTAATCTTTTTAGATCTTTTTATTAATTTTTCCAAGATGATAAACAAAATAACAATGTCAATAGAAAGAGAATGGAATAATCTTATTGTTAATAAACATACACAAAAAAAATTTCAGATTAGACAGGTATAATAGACTTCCAAACTCACGATGTAATTAATCATAGGAAAAAAAGAAATAAAAAGAAAAATAATACAAAGAAAACCCCCCAAAAAAGAACTAAATACTAAACCCAAAAAAGCAAATGGAACAAAACAAGGCTAAACCAATATTTTAAATCGAACAGGTTCAATAACGTCGTCAACTCCGCTCCTCTATTTATATATTTTAAGTTAATACAAAGGAATCGGAAAGGTCAAATTACATCATATGAAAGTGTTGAATAAATGGTTTCCAGGTCTCTTCAAATTTAACGGAAGGATCAAAAATATCACTTCTAATTTTTTCTAAACTTAAACATAATATAGTTTGGGAAAACCATTGGAATGTAGTAGGAGGACTGGTCTCCTTCCAGTTCAGTAAAATAGATCTTCTGGCCATTAAAATAACAAATGAGATCTTCCGACAGGCTGAAGAAGATAAAGATCTATGTTCTACCATTGGCAATCCAAAAATTGCCGTAATAGGATGGGGTTGTAAATCAAAACTCAGAACTATTGAGATAATATCAAAAATATCTTTCCAATATTTTTTCCAAAAGAGGACAGGACCAAAACATATGAGTTAAAGAAGCCACCTCAGAGTGACATCTGTCACAAATAGGGTTTATATGGGAATAAAAATGGGCTAATTTATCTTTAGACATGTAGGCTCTATGCACTACTTTAAATTGTATTAATATATGTTTAGCACATATAGAGGAAGTACTGACTAATTGAAAAATTTTATCCCATTTCTCTATAGGTTGGCAAAGTTGAAGTTCCCTTTCCCATTCATTTTTAATTTTATCAGGTATATCTGGCTGTAATTTCATAATTATATCATAGATAGATGCTATTAATCCCTTCTGAAGAGGATTTAAACCTAAAATTCTATCGATAATATCAGTAGGGTATGAGGTCGGAAAGGTAGGCAACATAGTATTTTAAAAATTTCTTATCTGTAAATATCTAAAAAAAAGGGATCTAGGTAAATTTCTTAGATAACTGTTCAAAAGACAGGAAACAATTATCCAGAAATAAGTCACAAAAACATGTTATACCTTTCGTTAACAACAGGAATTCTGCAGATGCTGGAAATTCAAGCAACACACATCAAAGTTGCTGGTGAACGCAGCAGGCCAGACAGCATCTCTAGGAAGAGGTACCGCTTCCTAGAGATGCTGTCTGGCCTGCTGTGTTCACCAGCAACTTTGATGTGTGTTGCTTATACCTTTCGTTTTCCACATCAAAAAGGCTTGGTCCATAACCTAGGGTTGGAAAAAAAATTAGATATAATAGGGCTTGATAATATAAATTTGTTCAAACCAAAAAATTTACAAAATTGAAACCATATTCGCAATGTATGTTTAACTATTGGATTAACCATTTATTTATTCAATTTAGATTGTACAAAAGGAAGTGAGGTTCCTAAAATGGAAGCTAAAGAGAACCCTTGTACAGAGTAGCCTTCGAGGTTTACCCAATATGGGCTTGGAATTATATTCCAATCTTGTGTCCAAAGTATTAAATATCAAAGATTTATTGCCCAATAATAAAACCTTAGGTTAGGCAGTGCTAAACCACCATCTTTCTTGGACTTCTGTAAATATTTTTTACTTAACCTGAGATTTTTGTTCTGCCATATATAAGAGGAAATTTTGGAATCAATAGTATCAAAAAAGGATTTAGGAATAAAAATTGGTATCGGTTGAAATAAATATAAAAATGTAGGTAAAATAATTATTTTAATAGCATTAATTCGGCCAACCAGTGATAGAGACAGTGGGGACCATTTAGTAATCAGTTGTTTAACCTGATTAATTAACAGTAAAAGGTTGAACTTGAATAGGTCCTTATGGCTCTTAGTAATTTTAACTCCCAAATAAGTAAAATAGTCAGTAGTCACTCTAAATGGAGAACATCTATAAATAGGAACCTGTATATTTAATGGAAAAAGTTCACTCTTACCTAGATTCAGTTTATAACCAGAAAAACTACTAAACTGAGCAAGCAAAGTTAATACTGCCGGAATAGATTTCCCTGAGTTAGAAATATATAATAGTAAATCATCTGCGTATAGTGATAGTTTATGAGTCTCATTTCCACGGGTAATGCCAAATACATTAGGGGAGTCACAGATAGCAATAGCTAGCGGTTCCAAGGCAATATCGAATAGTAATGGACTAAGAGGGCAACCCTGCCTAGCACCACGGAATAGATGAAAAAGGGGAGATCTTTGATTATTAGTAAATACCGAAGCCAAAGGAGTAAGATATATCAGTTTAATCCAAAATAGAAATATTGGACTAAAATTAAATTTCGCAAGGGCATTAAATAAATATGTCCATTCAACTCTGTCAAAGGCTTTCTCAGTGTCCAATGAAATAACACATTCTGGAATTCTGGGTGAAGGAGTATAAACAATATTCATTAATCTCCTAATAGTAAAAAAAGAGTAACGATTTTTAATAATTCCAGTCTGATCAGCAGAAATAATTGGAGGTAATACATTCTCCAATCTCGTTGCCAATATCTTAGAAAAAAATCTTAGAATCCACATTCAACAAAGAAATAGGCCTATAAGATGCACATTCAGTAGGATCCTTATCTTTTTTAAGAATTAGGGAGAATTTTTAGGGACACAGTATCTATAGGTAAATTACATACAATCTAAGAATATAAGCTAATCTTACCTATATACAGCCACCCTCAACAATTATTGTACATTGTGTTTCATAGGGTTGATTTTTTATTTATTGTATTTTTATGCTGCTTTGGATCTGGAATAGCAACCATTTCAACCACCCTCTACAGTTATTGTACATTGTGTTTCATAGGATTGATTTTATATTTACATTTATTGCATTTTTATACTGCTGGAATAGCAGCCATTTCAACCGTCTTTATACATGTGTACTGAAGAGTTGACAACAAACAATCATAAACTTTGAGTCCTGAATCTTGAATTTTGAAATTTCACAACCTACGTCAATGACAGTAAAGGTGTTTTGGATTCTGATTGTGAATTCCCAGATGACCCACTCCTGAATGGGATGCCACCAAGGCAAACAGAGGTTCCTGTGAACTGCAGGCCACTGATAGCCACATGAGGAAGGCACAGGGTGTTATTTTAGGCTTCATGACGTAGCACTCCCGGTGATCACCACCCACTTAGCTGTCAATGGAATCACACTGACACACAGCTCCCAAATAGAAAGCAAATCAACCTCCAGTTTGAGACAGAGGAGAAAACCGCTCAGCAAGATATTACTCTGTATCACTGTGTGAGACAGAAATTGCACTGCGGTGGACTGGAAGGCTCTAAACTGCCCAAAGCATCACCTTCACCAGCCTGTCCGCTATAAAGGACATATATACAGAAAGCTGCCAGAAAAAGGCCAGTCAAAGATCCCACCCACCCTGTTCACGGACTCTTTGTCCCACTCCCATCAGGGAGGAGGCTACGTAGCATTCAAGCCAGGACCACCAGACTCAAAGACAGTTACCTTCCCCAAGTAAGTCAGGCTGATCATCACCTCTGCCCACGAACTTACCCCTCCACACCCCCAACCACCACTACATACACACCCCCTACTGTCACTTTATGTATGTACATACAATCAGTCCATGGTTATAACAATTAGTTGAACATTGTGATTTGTAGGAAACCATTCCAAGAAAAACATCAACATCCCCCCACTCCCACAAGTAAAAACACAAACAAATCGCACAAACGGCAACAAGAAAGAAAGAGCAAAAACACAAAAATCAAAAAACGTAAAATCAAGAGTCCAACTGAACTATAGACCAATCTATAAACCGCAGACCCAGAACTTTGGTACCATCTCTGACAGCATTGAGGACGAGGGAAACCATTCGAACACAGGGACCTTCCTCTGGGAGAGAGAGACCGCCTCATGCAGACACCTCCCTCCAGCAATAGTGAGTCAGAGGCTGGTAGACAGCACTGAACACTCGCTCACCTTGGTTCTTCAATCTTTCCCGATGCTTTAGTCAGCGATATTGGAGAGAAATAGAGCTAATTATGGGCTTGTCTTTAAGGTTCTTAGACTCGATGCCGCTTGCCTCCTTGAACCTTCTCAGAGACAGCAAAGCACCAGATCGCTCAATCGGCTGGGAAACACATGCTTCAAGCTGTAGATCACAGGCTCCAGCAGCACCAGAAACACATTTAAAAGAAAAAGAAGATGTAAAAGTGAAAGCAACTGTTTTGTGGACTATCTGGATTACATGATTAGTAAGGGTGTCAAAGGTTACAGGGAGAATGGGGTTAAGAGTGATAATAAATCAGCCATAATAGAATGGTGTAGCAGTTTTAAAGGGCTGAATGGCCTAATTCTGCTCCTACACACAGTGACCACTTATTAGATGCACCTGTACACCTGTTGGTTAATGCAAATATCTAATCAGCCAGTCATGTGGCAGCAACTCAATGCATAAAAGCATGCAGACATGGTCAAGAGGTTCAGTTGTCTAAACCAAACATCAGAATGGGGAAGAAATGTGATCTAAGTGACTTTAACTGTGGAACGATTGTTGGTACCAGATGGGATACCTCAGAAACTGCTGTCCTCCTGGGGTTTCAACAAAGTCTCTGGAGTTTACAGAGAATGGTGTGTAAAGCAAAAGATATCCAGTGAGCAGCAGTTCTTTGGATGAAATGCTTTGTTAATGAGAGAGGTCAGAGGAGAGTGGTGACTGTAACTCAAATAACCACACGTTACAACAGTGATGTGCAGAAGCACATCTCTGAATGCACATGTAGAACGTTGAAGTGGATGGGCTACAGCAGCAGAAGACCACAAACATACACCCAGTGAACAGTTTAATAAGTACGGGAGGTACCCAATAAGGAGGTACCCACTGAGTGTATGTCCTATAGACTTATGTAAAAGCCAGCAATAACCCCTTAACATTCAATATCACTCCCGTCACTGAATTCTCCCACTACCGATGTCCTGGGATTAACCACCAACTCATTTTCATTCTGATTCTGCAAGCATACTAAGCACACCTTGTACACTCTCAATGCAGCACTTCGAGAAGGTCTTCAAGCACAGGGACCTACAGCAACAACTGGCGGATGCAAAACTCCAACAGGCACAAGAATTGCTGAAGGAGGCCGAGGAACGATACAGCCAAGAACGGGAATATGCAAGTATTGGCCATGCGTGCATTCCATGGGCAGATATGTTCATCTCATTTGTTGTATCTCCTCACTCGCCATTTACCTCACCTTTGTAGGTGTTGGTCTGTGATTAGACCATCCAATACTTCACAAAATTTAAAGGGGAAAGTTTTTCACACAGTGGGTGGTGGGCATGTGGAATGAGCTGCCAGAGGAAATGATAGAGATGGGAACCTTTACATGGTTTAAAACACAAGGAATTCTTCAGATGCTGGAAAATGTTCAGAATCAAAATCAGGTCTATTATCACTGACGCATGCCCTGAAATGTGACCCTTTCTAACTGTGACACTACTTTCAATGAATTACAGACCTGTATCCCCAGATCCCTCTGTTCTACTGCACTCCTCAGTGCCCTACCGTTTACTGTGTGAGACCTACACCCTTACATATGTTAAAAAGTAGTGCAAAAAGAGAACAAAATTGTGAGTTAGTGATCACTAGTGCAGGATTCTGTAAAGGGTGACTTGTAGACTGTGTCGGTGAGGAAGGCAAATGCGGTGTTAGTATTCATTTAGAGAGGACTAGAATATAAAAGCAAGGAAGTGATGCTGAGGCTTTATAAGGAATTGGTCAGGCCGCATTTCGGTTATTGTGAGAAGTTTTATTTATTTATTATAGTCTTATTCAGGTATACAGTGTGGAGTAGGCCTTTCCGGGCTGTCGAGCCGCACCATCCAGCAACTCCCAACAAGTTCGATGTAACCCTAACCTAACCATGAGACAATTTACAACCCGGTACATTTTTAGACTATGGGAGGAAACGGGAGCACCTGGGGAAAGCCCACGGGGAGGACATACAGAAGATACTGGGATTGAACTCTGAACGCCGATGCTCTGAGATGTGATAACGTCTCGCTAACTTTAATGCTACCATAGCACCCGGTATCTAAGAAAAGATGTGCGGGCACTGGAGAGGGCCCAGAGGAGGTTCATGAGAATAATTCCAGGAATGGAAGTGTTATTGTGGAGGAGCGTGTGATGGCTCAGGGCCTATACTCACTGGAGTTTCAAAGAATGAGGGGTGGCTCTCATTGAAACCTATTGAGTATTGAAGGCCTATATGGAGTGGATGTTTCCTATAGTGAGAAGGTCTAGGACCAGAGACCACAGCCTCAGAATACAATGATGTCCCTTTGGAACAGAGAAGAGGAGGAATTCCTTTAGCTGGAGGATAGTGAATCTGTGGAATTCATTGCTACAGACAGCCGTGTAGACCAAGTCATTGGATATATTTTAAACCAGAGATTGATAGGTTCTTGATTAGTCTGAGCATCAGAGGTTACTGGGAGAAGGCAGGAGAATGAAGTTGAAAGGGCTAATAATCCAGGCATGATGGAATGGTGTAGCAGACCTGAGGGGCTCAACGGCCTAATTCTGCTCCTACAGAATGTCTTATGGCCTGTCCCACTGAGTTTCTCAGCAGACTGTACATTTCTCCAGTTTCCAGCATCTGCCATGTCCTCTGCCCCCAGATTGCCATGTGCATAATGTGAGCATTGGCATTTCCATCCATTTTCGCTACAGAGTGACTAACATAGTGTGCTCACCTTCATTTGTCACTGGATTGAGATCAAGAGCCACGAAGCAGCTCTGTAAAACTCTGGTTAGACAATAACACACCACCGCTCCTCTCCACCTCTAGTCCTCGCCCTCAACAACTTTCTCCAGACTCAGGGGTGGGGGGTGTGTAGCCATGGACACTCGCATGGGCCCCAGCTATACCTGACTTTTCATGAGCAGTGGATCTTAGGCCAGGAGGGGCAGGGTGAGTGAGGTGGGGAACTGATGAGAGCAGAGTACTGTTGCTCATGACTGGATGTCTGTTTATGATCTCTTGTGCTCTCTCTCTCTCTCTCTCGACAAACAGCTCCTGACCCAGGCTGCAGAGTGGAAGCTGCAAACCAATGTGATGAAGGAACAAGAGACACTGCTCAAGGCCCAGGTCGTTATACTGCCATTTCCGGCACAGAGACGCACATCAACTATATGTTTTGCGCATGGCCTCACAATGTACCGTCCGTGTCTCAGCTGCCAGCTCACTGATTCACAGTCTTTGCATGGGACAAACACAGCCTCTGCCTCCTCAAATCATGTTAGTGCACCTAACCCCTAATGCGAGTGTGTTATTTTAACCTGCCGCTTATTGCAAGAAAAACTCCTTAGAGAGTTTCGTTAGCAAGCTCAACAAATTGCCATGTGCATAATGTGAGCATTGGCATTTCCATCCATTTTCGCTAGAGCAAGTGGCTAACATAGTGTGCTCGCCTTCATTTGTCACTGGATTGAGATCAAGATCCACGAAGCAGCTCTGTAAAACTCTGGTTAGACAATAACACACCACCGCTCCTCTCCATCTCTAGTCCTCACCCTCAACAACTTTCTTCAGACTCAGGGGTGGGGGATGTGTAGCCATGGACACTCGCATGGGCCCCAGCTATACCTGACTTTTCATGAGCTATGCAGAACAGTCCATGTTCCAATCCTTCTTCAGTAATGCTCCCCAAGTCTTACTCTGCTACATTAACAACCACATTGCTGATGCTTCACTCACCCATGCTGAGCTCATCAATTTCATCAACTTTGTCTCAAACTTCAACCCTGCCCTTAAATTCACTTGATCCATTTCTGGCATCTCCCCACACTTTCTCCATCTCTGGAGACAAACTGTCGATTAATAGCTTTTATAAACTTACCGATTCCCACAGTTATCTTGACTATACCTCTTCCCACCCTGTCTCCTGTAAAAATGCTATTCACTTTTCTCAGTTCATTTTTCTCCGTCGCTTCTGTTCCCAGGATGCGGCTTTCCTTTCAGAGATGTCCTCCTTCCTCAGAGTGGAGTTTCTTTCTCTCCCCTACTGATGCTGCTCTCACCCGCATCTCCTCCATTTCCAGAACATCCACGCTCACCCCATCTGTCCTTACCTTCCACCCCAAGAGCCTCCACATCCAATACATAGTCCTTTGCAACTTCCGCCATCCAAACAAAGGGATCCTACCACTAAACATATCTTTACCACCTGCTTTCCATAGGGATCACTCCTTCTGTGATTCCCTTGTCTGTTTATCCCTCACCATTAATCTCCCCCTCAGCACTTATCCCTGTGAGCAGCCAAAGGGCTACACCTGCTCATTCACCTTCTTCCTCACCTCCATTCATGGCCCAAACAGTCATTCGCTTGTGAATCTACTGGGTTGTCTATTATTTCTTGTGTTCCCAATATGGCCTCCTCTACAATGGTGAGATCCATCGTAAATTGGAGGACTGCATCATCAAGCACCTCTGTTCCTTCTACCAAAAGACGAACTTTACAATGGCCAAACATTTTAAATCCAAATTCCATTCCCATTCTGACATGTTGGTCCATGGCCTCCTCTTGTGCCCAGTGAGGTCACCCTCAACATGGAGGAGCAACACATTATATTCTGTAATGGTGGCCTCCCAACCAGATGGCATGGATATCGGAAAAAATTCCTCCCCCTCCCATAAAACCATAATACATTGGAGTACAATTAGACCATTCAGCCCTTCGAGATCACTCTGTCATTTCATCATGGCTGATCCAAATTTCCTCTCAGCTCCGATCTCCCGTCTTCTCCCTGTATCCCTTCAAGCCCTATCAACCTCTGCCTTAAATACATAAAGACTTAACCTCTACAGCTGCTTGTGGCAAAGAATTTCACAGATTCACCACTCTCTGGCTAAAAGAATTCCTCCTCATCTCCATTCTAAAAGGATGCCCCTCTACTGTATTCTGAGGCTGGATCCTCTGGTCTTAGACTCTCCCATCACAGGAAACATCCTCTCTACATCCACTCTAGAAAGATCTTTCACCATTCAGTACGTTTCAATGAGATCATCTTTCATTCTTATGAATTCTAGTGAATACAGGCCCAGAGCCATCAAATGCTCTTCATATGACAAGCCATTCAACCCTGGAATTATCTTCATTAAACGCCTTTGAACCCTCTCCAGTTTCAGCACATCCTTTCAAAAGTAAGAGAGAGTGGTGAGTGCGTGGAATGGGCTGCCGGCGACGGTGGTGGAGGCGGATACAATAGGGTCTTTTAAGAGACTACTGGAGAGGTAAATGGAGCTTAGAAAAATAGAGGGCTATGGGTAACCCGAGGTAATTTCTAAGGTAGGGACATGTTCGGCACAGCTTTGTGGGCCGAAAGGCCTGTATTGTGCTGTATGTTTTCTATGTTTCTAGCAACTTGGTTTTCCCAATCTACCAGCATATTCAAATTGCCCCCATGACTAACATAGCATTACCGTTTTGACATGCTTTTTCTGTCTCCGATCGTAATTTGTAGACCACGTCCTGGTTACTATTTGGAGGCCTGTAAGTAACTCCCATCAAGGTTTTCTGACCCTTGCAGTTTCTTACCTCTACCCTCTGATCCTCTGTCATCTCTTTCTAAAGATTGGATTTCATTTTTTACCAGCAGAGCCACTCCTCCTCCTCAGCCTACCTGCTTGTCCTTTAAGTAGATTGTGTATCCTTGGATATCAAGCTCCCAACTACAATCATCTTTCTGCCATGACTCAGTGATGCCTACAACGTCATACCTGCCAATCTCTAACTGCACTACAAGAACATCTACCTTATTTCATATACTGCATGCATTTAAATATAGCACCTTCAGACCTCTATTTGTCACCCATTTATACTGCAACCTATCCTGAAACTTTGCCCTATCATTTTCCTGACTGTTTCACTATACACTACCACTGCTTGTAAACCAACATCGCTACTTTAAACCCTATCACTCCAGTTCCCATCCCCCTGCCAAATTAGTTCAAACCCTCCCCAACAGCTCTAGCAAACCTCCCCTTTCTTCCATTCCCCACTATGTCCTCTTACCTCTTCTCACCTGGCTATCTCTTCCCCCTGGGCCCCCTCCTCCTTCCCTTTCTCCTATGGTCCACTCTCCTCTCCTATCAGATTCCTTCTTCTCCAGCCATTTATCATGGCTTCATCTATCACCTTCAAGCTATCTTCCTTCACCTCCCTCACAATTTTATTCTGGCATCTTCCCCCTTCCTGAAGAAGGGTCTCGGCCCAAAATGTCGACTGCTTATTCATTTCCACAGATGCTACCCGACTAACAGAGTTCCTCTGGCATTTTGTGTTTGTTGCTTTGGATTTCCAGCATCTGCAGAGTTTCTCATGTTTATAATAAACCAATTTACCAATTTACCTTAAGAGGTGGTTAAACAATGAATCACAAGCACTTGTTGTGTAGCTAGTTGATCTATTTCAATGCAGAAGAGCGTGAAGTGATACAGTTTGGGAGGTTGAATTTGAAGGTAGAGTACAGGATTAATAGTAGGATTCTATAGTGTGGTCTTGGGGAGATCTTGGGGAGATCTTGGGGTCCACATCCAAAGTTCCCTCAATGTTGCCTCACAAGTTGATTGGGCTAAGAAGGTGTATGTTGCATTAGTCTTCATTAGTTGGAGGATTGAATTCAAGAGCCGTGAGGTAATATTGCAGCTCTATAAAACTTCTGTGAGACCACACTTAGAGTATTGTGTTCAGTTCTGGTCACCTCATTATAGGAAGGATGTGGAAGCTTTAGAGAGGGTGCAGAGGAGATTTTCTGCCTGAATTACAGAGCATGTCTTATCAGGAAAGGTTGAGTGAACTAGGGTTTTTCACTTTGGAGTGGAGGATAAGAGATGACATGATAGAGGTGTACAAGATGATTAGAAGCATAGAACAATTGGATCCTTTTACCAGCCAGGAGGTCCATTCGGGAGTCCTATAATAGTGGGATAGAAGCTGGTGTTTTCAAGCTTTTGTATCTTTTGCCTGATGGAAAGAGCGAGAAGAGAGAATGACCAGGGTGGTGGGGGTCCTTGATTTCATTGACTACTTTCAAGACAATAACCCTAGTATAGTGCATGCCTTTTCTTTAAATCTGATGCTATCTATAACTTCTTCCGTTAACTTCATAGTGTGCATCCTTCTCAAAGCACTTTCTTCCCTATCTTTGCTATGATTAATGAATCTCATAAAACTCATTATTATTGAGGTGCTACCTCAAGAGGCAACATCCATCATCAAAGATCCCCACCATCCAGGCCATGCCATCTTCTCACAGCTCCCATTGAGCAGGAGGAACAGAAGCCTGAAGTCTCACACCACCAGGTTCAAGAACAGCTGTTTCCCTTCAACCATTTGATTAGTCATGGAGTCATAGAACTCTACAGTACAGAAACAGGACCTTCAGTCCACCTAATCCATACCGAACCATTAATCTGTTAAATGTCCAATTGACCTGCACCTCGTCCATAGCCCTCCATACCCCTCCCATCTATGTACTTACCCAAACCTCTTAAATGTTGAAACCTACCCCGTATCCACCTCGTGCACTGGCAGCTCATATCACACTCTCACCACCCTCATGAAGAAGTGAAGAAGATCCCCTTCATGTTCCACTTAAATATTTCACCTTTCACATTGAACCCATAACCAATAGCTTTAGTCTAACCTCAGTGGAAAAAGCCTGCTTATGTTTACCCTATCTCTACCTCTCATAAACATGTACACCTCCATCAAATCTCCTCTCATTCTCCTATGCTCTAGAGAATAAAGTTCTAACCTATTCAACCTTTTCCTTGTAAATTTTTGCTGCAATCTTTCCATCTTATTTACATCTTTCCTGCAGGTAGGTAACCAAAATTGCACATAATACTCCAAATTAGGCCTCACCAATGTCTTATACAACTTCAACATAACATCCCATCTCCTGTACTCATTTCTTTGATCTATGAAGGCCAATGTGCCAAAAGCTTTCTTTACAACCCTATCTACCTGTGACACCATTTCAAAGGAATTATAAACCTGTATTCCAGATCCCTTTGTTCCACTGTGCTCCTCAGTGCCCTCCTCTGGTTTGTCCTCCCAAAGAACAACACATCACACTTGTCTGCATTAAATTCAATCTGCCATTTTTTATCCCATTTTTCCAGCTGGTCCAGATCCTGCTACAAGCTCTGATAGTCTTCCTCGCCATCCACAACACCCCCAATCTTGGTGTCATCCACGTATTTGCCGATCCAGTTAACCACATTCTCATTCAGATCAATGATATAGATGACAAACAACAATGGACCCAGCACCGATCCCTCCAGCATTTCACTAGTCAAAGGCCTCCAGAAAGAGAGACAAGCACTCTCTGGCTTCTCCCACAAAGCCAATGTCTAATCTAATTTAATACCTCATCTTGAGTGCTGAGCGACTGAACCTTCTTGTGGGACGTTGTCAATCCCTTGCTAAAGTATATGTTAGCAACATCCACTGCCTTGCCTTAATCTACTTTCCTGGTAACATCCTTGAAAAACTGAGTAAGATTGGTTAGACAGGACTTAACATGCACAAAGCTATGCTGACTAATCAGTCCCTGTATATCCAAATACTCATTTTTCCGGTCCTTATGAATACCTTCCAATAACTTTCCCACTATTAACATCAGGCCCACTGGTCTACAATTCACTAGTTTACTCTTAGGGCCTTTCTTATACAGTAGAACAACATTATCTATCCTCCAGTCCTTCCATGGCTAAGGATGATTTAAATATCCCTGCTAGGGTCCCGGCACTTTCTGCATTTGCCTCCCACAGGTCCAAGGGAATACCTTGTCAGGCCCTGGGGATTTATCCACCCTACTTTGCCTCAAGACAGTAAGCACCTCCTCCTCTGTAATCTGTATCAAGTCCATGACCTCGCTGCTGTATTGCCTCACTTCTATGGATTCCATGTCCATCTCACGAGTAAATACAGATGCAATAACATCCATTTAAGATCTCCTCCATCCCTTTCAGCTCCACACATAATTACCACTCTGATTGTCCAAAGGACTAATGTTGTCCCTTGCTATCCTTTTGCTCTTAATATATCTGTAGAACCCATTCACCTTGTCTGCTAGAACAACCTCATGCCTTCTTTTAGCCCTTCAGATTACCTTCTTAAGTGTTCCCTAGCATTTTTTATACTCCTCAAGCACCTCATTTGTTCCTACCTGTCTATACCTGCTATGCACCCTTCATTTTTCTTAACCAGGGCCTTAATATATCTCAAAAACCATGATCCCCAAAACCTATTAACCTTGCCTTTTAGTCTGACAGGAACCTACACAACTTTCATTTTTAACCGTCTCCCACTTATCAAGCACACTTTTGCCAGAGAACAACCTGTCCCAATCCACGCTTGCCGCATCCCTTTTGACGCAATCAGAATAGGCTTTCTCCAATTTAGAATCTCAACCTGAGGACCAGACCTATCGTTTTCCATAATTACCTTAAAACAAATGGCATTATGATCACTTGATGCAAAGTGTTTTTCTACGCAAACTTCTGTCACCTGCCCTGTCTCATTCCCTATTTGCAGATCGAGAACTGCACACGCTCTTGTTGGGATTTCTACGTACTGATTATGGAAACTTACCTGAGTATGTTTGACAGACTATTTCCCATGCTACATTTTACAGTATGGGAGTCACAGTCAATATGTGGAAAGTTATCACAACCTTATGTTTTCTGCAACATTCTGCGATCTCTCTACAAACCTGCTCCTCTAAATCCCATGGACTGTTCGGTGGTCTATATCCCATTAACGCAGTCATACCTTACTTATTCCTCACTTCTACCCTTAAAGCCTCACTAGATGAGCCCTCCAGCCTATCCTGACTGAGCACCGTTGTGACATTTTTCCAGACTAGTAATGCCATTCCACCATAAGAAAGCAGCATCCATCATCAAAGACCCCCATCATCCAGATCATCTTCTCTTCTTGCTACTACCATTGGAAAGGAGGGAGAGGAGTGCTCACACCACCAGGTTCAGGAAGAGTTCTTACCCATCAAACATCAGGCTCCTGAACCTAGGGGGATACTTTCACTCACCTCAACACTGAAATAGTTCCACAACCTACAGACTCACTTTCAAGGACGCCACAACTCACGTTCTCAGTATTATTTATTTTTATTTGCATGAGTTGTCTTTTGCACATTGGCTGTTTGTCAATATTTGTTTATGTATATTTTTCATAAATTCTATTATAGTTCTCTATTTTCCTGTAAATGCTGGCATGAAAATTAATTTTAGCATAGTATATGGTGAGATACATGTACTTTGATAATAAATTCACTTTGACGTTGACTGTGTATGTCTGCCATTCCATTTCTAGCTGAAACTGTACTCAGAGAAGTTTGAGGACTTCCAGGGGACGCTGGCAAAAAGCAATGAGACATTCTGCAGCTTCAAGCAAGACATGGAAAAGGTCAGTTAACTAAAAACTCTTTCATTAACCTCTCTCATCACCAGAAAGATGTGGCTTGCTATATACAGTGTACCCAACTAGCAAACGTATCCAGTTTACTGAAGTTCTTCACGAAGAACATCCATTGTTTTTTAAAAATCTGATCTGGCCTATCTATGACTTGAAGTCCACCAACAAACAATTTGCTGGAAAGACTCAGCAGGTTGAGCGGTAGCTCAGCAGAGTAGTGTGATGCTTTACAGCATCAGTAGTTGTTCAGTCGTTAAGTCGAGTCCAACTCTTCGTAACCTCATGGACCATAGGGTCCATAGGGTTTTCGTGGCAAGGTACGGAGGCAGGTTGCCAGGCCTTTCTTCCATGCAGATACTGCTGCTGCCCAGGTTGGGACCCGGCTGGGTTTGAACTCAGGACCACCTGCCTTGAAGTCCAGTGCTGATGCCACTACGCCACCAGCTGGCCCCCAGCGTCAGTCACCCAGGTTCAATTCCTGCCGCTGTCTGTAAGGAGTTTGTATGTTCTCCCTGTCACTGCGTGGGTTTTCTCTGGGTGCCCCAGATTCCCTGGCTTCCTCCCACATTCCATAGATGTACCGGTTAGGGTTAGTAAGTAGAGGGCATGCTACATTGGCACAGGAAGCGTGGCAACACTTGCGGGCTACCCAACACAATCCTGAACACAAGAGGCTCCGCGGTTTCTGGAAATCCAGAGTAACACACGCAAACTACTGGAGGAACTCAGCAGGTCAGGCAACCTCTATGGAAAGGAATAAAGAGTTGACATTTTGGGCGGTGATCCAGCACAATCCTCGCTGACTTAATTTGACACAAATAATGTGTTTCACTATATGTCTCAGTGCTTCAATGTTCACGTGGTATTTAAAGCTTCTTGTCTGTGGGAAGAAAGGAATTACCAAAACTTTGGTTTGAAAATACGAATCAGGACTGATGTTGTCTGACCCTCTGAGCTCCTCTAGCAGATTGTTTGTTGCTCCAGGGTCCAGTGTCTGCTGTCTGTGGTGTCTCTAGAATCCCCCACCACCCTCCCACCCCCCAGTGTGTGGTTAAATCTTTACTGCAGTCTGGAGGACCTTCAAGCTGCTGCACCTTTCTAGGGTGATTAGATTAGATTAGATTATGAGGACACACAATCCTCTTTTATTGTCATTTAGTAATGCATGCATTAAGAAATGATACAATGTTCCTCCGGTGTGATATCACAGAAACACAGGACAGACCAAGACTGAAAAACTAACAAAAACCACATAATTATAACATATAGTTACAACAGTGCAACAATACCATGACTTGATGAAGAACAGGCCATGAGCACAGTAAAAAATTCAAAGTCTGTCGAAAGTCCCACAACTCACGCAGACGGGAGAAGGAAGAAAACTCTCCCTGCCATGTCCGACCGCAATCCGACTCTGAGTCGTCTGAAAACTTCGAGCTCCGGTCAGGCCTCTGATACCGAGTACCGAGCACCATCTCTGCCGAACGCTTCGACCCCAGCCTCAGTCACCAGCAGCAGGCAAAGCTGGGGATTTTGAGGCCTTCCCTCCGGAAATTCTCGATCGCACAGTAGCAGCGGCAGCGAACCGGGCATTTCAGAAATTTCGACAGATGTTCCTCTGTGCCTTCTCACGTCTGTCTCCATCAGATCAGAATTGTGCACGGCATCCTACTTACAAATACGATATCATTTCACCGGAGAGCTGCGCGCACTGCGTCGTGCCGCTATCTTCTCCTCCCACCATAATTAGGGATGGGTGATGAATATTGGCAATGTCCACATCCAGTAAATGAACAAATAAACTTAAGAAAACATTTTACATCAATACTGACCATCTCAATTTGGGAGGTAGTGAAAACATTTGTTTTGGAGGTGTGATGAACAATGGTCAGAAGATCCCAGTGTATTGGACTGCTATAGCTCTTGAGCATCAGAGTCTAATTTTTGCACAAATTTCTTTCCTTCATCAGACAAAACTGGGGAGGGGGTCATGATGAGAGGTTTTCTGGAAACAAATGTCAGGAAAGAAAAACACACACAAAATGCTGGAGGAACTCAACAGGTCATCAGGCAGCATCTATGGAGGGGGATAAACAGTCAATCTTTCATGCTGAAACTCGTCTTCAGGCCTGGAAAGAGGGGGGTAGAAGCCAGAATGAGGTAGGTGGAGGGGAAGGAGTACAAGCAATAATGTGATGGGTGAAGCCAGGTGAAGGGAGAGATTCTGAATTTCCTGTTCGACAGAATCTCTCATGTTCAAGAAAGAATAATATTGTATTTATATATTGCTCCTAATATTGCAATGTACTTCCACAAAGAACCATCTTCTAAATTGTGGTTGTTCAATACAGAAAACAGTGGCCAATTAGCACAAAAGGAAGACCCACAGTGTGTAATGAGATGTTGGTTCGATAATATATTGAGTGAGGGGTAACACTGGTCAGGGCACTAGGAAGTGACTACCATGATCTTTGAAATGTCTCTCTGGATTATCTGGCTTGGTAGGCAATCAGTTTAACTTCGAACAAGCCTAAGAGTGGAAAACAAACCAATGTTTTATTTTATTTATTTTAGTTAGAGAAACAGTTTGGAACTGTTCGAGCCGCACCACCCCAGCAAACCCTCGATAACTCCAATTTAATCCTACCCTAATCACGGGACAGTTTATGATGACCAGTTAACCTACCCTGTACATCTTACAACTGTGGGAGGAAACCGGAGCACCCAGAGGAAATCCCACGCGTTCCATGGGAAGGACATACAGAGGGCACCAGAACTGAACTCCAAACCCTGATGCTTCGAGCTGCAATACGCTATGGTACCGTGGTGTTCAAGTTCAGCCCCAGTGCTACGTGCCAGCTGAGATCCTCCACCTGAGCCCATCCCGTCTGCCTGCATTTGGCCTGTTTCCCTCTCTTCCCACCACTACCATCGGGAAGGAGGTACAGGAGCCTTATTGTGGGCCCTACGCCACCGGGTTCAGGAACGGTTATTAGACCTCAACAATCAGCCTCTTGAACTTGAGAGGATAACTTCACTCTCCTCGACACTGAGCTGATTCCACAACCTGGACTCACTCTCAAGGACTCTATGACTCATGTTCTCAATATTAATTATTTGTTTTTTTTATTATTGCCATGATTTGTCTTCTTTAGCACATTGGATGTTTGTCGGTCCTTGTTTATATACCATTTTCCCTAAATTCTATTGCATTTCTTTATTTTCCTGTAAATGCCTGCAAGTAAATGAATCTTAGGAATGTATATAATATACATACTTTGATAATGAATTTACGTTCACAGTCTTGATTGGCTTCAAGAAGTTTGGCTAACAGAGTTTGGGTAAATGGGTGATTTTTCGACAGGTACTTTGTAAGCAGTGAGGTTACAGAGATCATTTCAACTCTTTCTCAGTTTAACTGAGCAGAATTGAAATTGGAATTGGTTTATTTTTGTCACATGAATGAAGGTACATTGAAAAGCTTAAAGATAAAATTAGATTAGCTTTATCTGTCACATGTATATCGAAACATACCGTGAAATTTGTTATTTGTGTCAAAACCTTTCGAATGTTGAAAAGCCTAGACAGAGTAGATGTGGAAAGGATGTTTCCCATGGTAGAAGAGTCTAGGACAAGAGGGCACAGCCTCAGGATAGAGGGGTGCCCTTTCAAAACAGCGATACAGAGAAATTTCTTTAGCCAAAGGGTGGTGAATTTGTGGAATTTGTTGCCACATGCAGCTGTGGAGGCCAAGTCGTTGGGTGTATTTAAAGCAGAGATTGATAGGTTCTTGATTGGACATGGCATCAAAGGTTACGGGGAGAAGGCCGGGAACTAGGGTTGAGGAGGAGAAACAAAAGGATCAGCCATGATTGAATGGCAGATCAGACTCGATGGGCCAAATGGCCTAATTCTGCTCCTATGTCTTATGGTCTTATGGTCCAACACAATCCAAGGATGTTCTAGGGGTAGTCGCATGTGTGGCCATGCTTCTGGCACCAAAATAGCACGCCCATAACGTACTAACCCTAACCCATACGTCTTTGGAATGTGGGAGGAAACCAGAGCACCCAGAGGAAACACACGTAATCACAGAGAGAACGTACAAACTCCTTACAGACAGCAGTGATTATCAAAGCAATCTTCCAATCCCTGGCACTGTAAAACACTACATTAACCACACTTTTGTACTAATATAAGGCATGGTCTGTCTGGATGAGCATGGAGGGGTGCAAAAGAACCTCTCCAGGTTGATTCCAGAGATGAGAGGGTTAACCTTTAAGGAGAGATTCATTGACTTGGGACCATACTCAATGAAATTTAGAAGAATAAAAGGGGATATTATGGAAGCATACTGTTCTAAGATTACAAAAGGATTGATGAGATGGAGGCAGGAAAATTGTTTCTACTGGTAAGTGAGACTAGTCTAGGGGACACCGTCTCAAGATCCAGAGCTATCGATTTAGGACAGAGATGAGAAGAAACTGCTTTTCCCAGAGAGCAGTGAATCTGTGGAACTCTCTGCTCAGGAAAGCAGCGGAAGCTGCTTCATTAAATACATTTAAGACAGAGTTGGATAGATTTTTGCCAAGCAGGTTATGCGGAAAAGGCAGGTAGGTGGAGCCGAGCCCATGGCCAGATCAGTACGTCCTTATTGAACAGCAGAGCTGGCTCCACAGGATGGATGGCCACTCCTGCTCCTAGTCCTTATGTTTTTATGCAAGAGGAGGCACTGAGAGAGCAAAAGACAGTTGGCAATGAAAAGAAGAGTTCTACAAAGGATAAAGTCCTCTGCAGTATGTGAAGGAATTTATTCACCGTTGAAATGGAATAATCGAGTGATTTGGGGCATAATAGTATAAAGTTGAAATTACCAAAACAGACCCTAGTGACATCAGCCACTAGTGTCAGCCAGAGACATGATTTCAAATGCAACGCACACTAAAAGCTGGAGGAACCCCGCAGATCAGGCAGTGTCTATGGAGGGAAATTAACAAGTCTACAGTCCAGGTGTTCTGATGAAGGGTTTCGGACTTAAACATCAACTGTTTATTTCCTTCCATGGAGGCTGCCTGACCTGCTGAGTGCCCCCAGCATTTTGTGTGTGTTGCTCAGGATTTCCAGTGTTTGCAGAATCCCTTGCCTGCAACCTTAGTCCTCTTTAGCCAGTAGCACGGACAGCTCGTGCACATCTCATGAGGCAGATGCACCAGGCCTGACTTTTTGCAATGGTTGTAGATGGGAATCCAAACCTATAACCAAGACCCAAAAGGAAGTCTGGGAGGGTGGGGGTGGGGGTTGCAACTTGGGAGACAGCTACTGGTACATATATCTGTTTCTTGATCTATAACACAGATTGTTGTTCCCTCACAGATGACAAGAAAAATGAAGAAGGTTGAAAAGGAGACATTAATGTGGAAGACCAAGTGGGAATCCTGCAATAGAGCTCTCCTGGGTATGATCGAGGAGGTGAGGATTAATCTACTCCCAGCTTCCATCCACACACTATCTTTCCTCTCCACTGAAGTCCTCAACCTGTCATTCTTCAAGACAGAGGAAGATCCACATGGGGATGAGCCTCCATTAATTGTGATCCATATGTTGGTTGTTATTTCTGTACTGAGATACAAATGGAAAATCTAGTGATCTCCAAAAGACATGCCCACCCCTACAAAAATAAATGCAAGCAGGTTTTCTTTCCGCTGAGTTTGGGTGACACCAGGACTAGAGGTTATCAGTTAAGGATGAAAGGTGAAATATTTAAGGGAAACATGAAGGTGGTGAGAGTGTGGAACAAGCTACCAGCACCGGTTGGTGCAGGTCAATGGGTCAAGGCAGCTTAAAAGGTTCGGCACAGACTAGATGGGCTGAAGGGCTGCTTCTGCGCTGTACTTTTCTATGACTATGACTCTCCTATTTAATCAGGTATCATTATCTTAACCTGTTAAAGATTAAAGATAATAATCTTAATGATTAGCTTTATTTGTCACTTGTACATCGAAATACAAGAAATGCATTGTTTTACATCAGCGATCAACACAATGTCTGAGAAGTGCTAAGGGGCAGACTGTAAGTGTCACACAGCACACCCAAAGACTAACCCTAAACCTAACTGTACATGTTTGCAGTATAGGAGGAAACCAGAGTACCCGGAGGAAACCCACATGGTCACTGCGAGAGCATACGAACTCCTTACAGACAGCAATGGGAATTGAACTCGGATCACACAGCTGGGCCTGTACAGCATTGCACTAACTGCAAGGATGTAATGCTGAGGCGTTATGAGGAATTGCTCAGACTGCACTTGCAGTACCATGAGCAGCTTTGGGCCTCTTATCTGAGAAAGGATGTGCTGACGTTGGAGAGGGTTCAAAGGAGGCTCATGAAAATGATTCCAGGATTGAAAGGCTTCTCATATGAGGAGCGTTTGATGGCTCTGGCCCTGTACTCATTACAATTCAGAAGAATGAGGGGTGACCTAATTGAAACCTATCAAATGTTGATAGAGTGGATGTGGAGAGGATGTTTTCTATGGTGGGGGTGTGGGCGGGGGTTATCTCGAACCAGAGGACACGGCCTCAGAATAGAAGGGTGTCCTCTTAGAAAGGTGATGCAGAGGAGTTTATTTAGCCAAAGGCTGGTGAATCTGTGGAATTCAATGCCAGAGCTGGCTGTGAAGGCTGGTCATTGGGTGTATTTAAGGCAGAGGTTGATAGATTCTGGATTAGTCAGGGCATGAAGGGATACGGGGTGAAGGCAGAAGGGCTGAGAGGAAAATGGATCACCCACGCTGAAGTGGCGGAGCAGACTTGATAGGTTAAATGCGAGAATGCGAGAATGTCAGGGGACAAGGATGTAACTCCGGGGCTTTATAAGGCATTGGTCAGACCACACTTGGAGTATTGTGAGCAGTTCTGGGTCTCTTAGCTAAGAAAGGATGTACTGGCTTGGAAAGGCTCCAGAGGAGTTTCATGTGTAAGATCCTGGGAATAAAAGGGGTAATGTATAAGGAGCATTTAATGCCTGTAGGCCTGTATTCACTGGAGTTTAAAAGAATGGGAGGGGTTTCTATTCATTTGGGCACCACATAGCATTGTGGTTAGTGTGACAGCTTGGGGGTCTGAAGTTCAACTCCAACGTCATCTGTAAGGAGTATCTATATCCTCACTGTGGAATGTGTGTGTGGGTTTTCCCCGGGTGCTCCGGTTTCCTCCCACAGTCCAAGGACATAATGTTTAGTAGGTTAACTGTTCACTGTCAATTATCCCATGATCAGGCAATGGTTAAATCAGTGGTTGCTGGGTGGCCTGTCTAGAAGGGCCAGAGGGCCTAGTCCATGCTGTATCTCGATAAATAAATAACTTCCATTGAAATGTACTGAATATTAGACCATAAGACCCTAAGATATAGGAGCAGAATTAGGCCATTCGACCCATCATGTCTGCCTCACCATTCCATCATATTGAAAAGCTTAAATAGAGTGGATGTGGAAAGAATGTTTCCTACACTGGGGGTGTCTAGGACAGGAGGCCACAGTCTCAAAATAGAAGGATATCCCTTTAGAACAGAGAAGAGGAGGAATTTCTTTAGCCAGAGCGTGATGAATCTGTGGAATTCATGGTTGTGGAAGCCAAATCATTGGGTATATTTAAAGTGGAGGTTAATAGGTTCCTAATTAGTCAGAGTGTCAAAGTTTATGGAGAGAAGACAAGAGAATGGGGTTGAGAGGGTTAGTAAATCAGCCATGACGCTATGGGGGAGCAGACTCAATGACTTAATTCTGCTCCGATAGCTTATAGTCTTATGGCCAAATGTCCTCGTTCTGTGCTGTACCCGGCTGTGTGTTTTCTATGCTGGTGAAATTGAAAACCTGTCAAAGGAAAGGGTAGTCTAGTTTATAAATGGGAGGGTGAGCACAGAGCCCCTGGGCCAAGCGTTAACAACCTGAGTCAAGCTAGTGCCTCCATGACAAGTTCATTTCAGCAGTAACCCCATTTCCACAACACCACATGCTGTAAAATACAGCAATGTTCTGAAAGAGCTGTGAACCGTGCTATGTAAATCCTTTGACCACCTGTTACAACATGGGCTTCCTCTGGGTGTTCTGCTTTCCTCCCATGGTGCAAAGATGTGCGGTTAGTTGGTTAATTGGTCACATGGGTGCAACTGGACGGCGAGGACACATTGGGCTGGAAGGATCTGTCACCATTCTAGATCTCAAATTTTTTAAAAAACTAAATGCTCAATAACATTTTAGAGTCAAAGAAAACTACATCACAGAAAAGGGCCCTTCAGCCCATCTAGTCCATGCTGAACCATAATCTGCCTAGTCCCATCAATCTGCACCCAAACTACAGCCCTCCATACCCCTCACATCCGTGTACCTATCCAAACTTCTCTTATACATTGAATTTGAGCTTACATATACCAATTGTACTGGCAGCTGGTCCCACACTCTCATGACCCTCTGAAGAAGTTTCGCTCATATTCCCTTAACACATGACCTTTAGTTGTAGTCCCACCCAACCTCAGTGGAAAAAACCTGCTTACGTTTACCCTATCCATACCCCTCATAATTTTGTACAGCTCTATCAAATCTCCTCTCAATCTTCTATGTTCCAAGGAATAAAGTCCTAACCTATTCATTCTTTCCTTATAATTTAGGTCCTCCAGTCCCGGCAACATCCTTGTAAATTTTTTCAGTGCTCTTTCAAACTTATTTACATCTTTCCTGTAGGTAGGTGACTAAAACTGTACACAATACTCCAAATTAGACCTCACCAATGTCTTATACAACTTCAACATAACATCACTTTGACTTATGAAGACCAATGTGCCAAAAGCTTTCTCTAAAGTATTCTCTCCCTTGTAAGTTTTCATGTTTTATTGGTTTACAGGGTTTACAACATTGAATCACAGCGGATTTAATTTGGCCTTTTTTGACATTGATCAATGGGAAAAAGACTCTTTCATGTTAAAGTGAAAGCAGATTTTCACAAAGTGATCTAAATTAATTACAAATATAAAACACAAAATAATTGATTGCATGAGTATTCACCCCCTTCAACATGACACACCAAATCATCACTGGTGCACCCAATTGGTTTTAGAAATCACATAATTAGTTAAATGGAATTCTATTTTTAGAAAACTGTGTGCAATCAAGTTGTTTCAATTGATTGTAGTAAAAGTACATCTGTATCTGGAAGGTCCAACTGCTGGTGAGTCAGTATCCTGGCAAAACCTACACTATGAAGACAAAAGAACACTCCAAGCAACTCCATGAAAAAGTTATTGAAAAACACAAGTTGGGAGATAGATAAAAAAAAATTCATGTCACTGAATATCCCTCGGAGTACAGTTAAATCAATCATCAAGAAACGGAAAGAATATGACACAGCTGTAAACCTGCCTAGAGCAGGCCATCCTCAAAAACTGAGTGACCGTGCAAGAAGGGAAAAGTGAGGGAGGCCACCAAGAAATATGACAACTCTGGAGGAGTTACAAGCTTCAATGGCTGAGATGGGAGAGAATGCACATACAACTGTTGCCCGGGTGCTTTATCAGTCACAGCTTTATGGGAGACTGACAAAGAGAAAGCCACTATTGAAAAACACTCACATGAAATCTTGGCTGGAGCTTGCTAGAAGGCATGTGGGAGACTCTGCATTCAGCTGGAAGAAGGTCCTATGGTCTGATGAAACCAAAATTGAGCTTTTTGGCTATCAGACTGAATGTTATGTTTGGTGTAAGCCAAACACTGCACATCATCAAAAGCACACCATCCCTACCGTGAAGCATGGTGGTGGCTGCATCATGCTGTAGCACTGCAGCAGGACCTGGAAGGGTTGAGAAGGTGAAGGGTAAAATGAATGCAGCAAAATTCAGGCAAATCCTGGAGGAAAACCTGACATATTCTGCAAGAGAACTGCAACTTGGGAGAAGATTTGTTTTCCAGCAAGACAATGACCCCAAGAATAAAGCCAAAGCTACACAGGAATGGCTTAAAAACAATAAAGTTAATGTCCTGGAGTGGCCAAGTCAGAGTCCAGACCTCAATCAAAATGAGAATTTGTGGCTAGACTTGAAAAGAGCTGTTCACTCAGGATCCCCATGCAATCTGACAGAGCCTGAGTAGTTTTGTAAAGAAGAATGGGGATGTTCAAAGCTGATAGAGACCTATTCACACAGACTCAAGGCTGTAATTGGTGCACCTAATAAATACTGACTTGGGGGTGAGTATTTATGCAATCAATTATTTTGTGTTTAATAAGTGTAATAAACTTAGACCAATTTATAGAAATTTGTTTTCACTTTGACATAATAGAGTCTTCTCTGTTGATCAGTGTCATAAAAGCCAAATTAAATCCACTGTGATTCAATGTTGTAAAACAATAAAAGATGAAAACTTCAAGGGGGGGGGAATATTTTTTATAGGCACTGTACCTGTGACACCTCTTTCAATGAATTTCGGACAAGTATTGCCAAATCCCTTTGTTCTACTGCACTCCTCAGTGCCTTACCATTCACTGTGTAAGACCTGCCCTGTTTGATCCCACTGAAGTCCAACACTTCGCACTTGTCTGCATTAAATTCCATCTGCCATTTTTTAGCCCATCTTTCCAGCTGGTCCAGAACCCACTACAAGCTCTGATAGTCTTCCTCACTGTCCACTACACCCCCAATCTTGGTGTCATTTGCAAATTTTCTGATACAGTTAATCACATTGTCATCCAGATCGTTGATATGGATGAAAAACAACAACGGACCCAATCCCTGTGGCACTCCACTAGATACAGGCCTCCACTCAGAGGAAACTATCTACCACCATCCTCCAGCTTCTCCCGTCAAGCCAAAGCCACTGTACCACCTCATCTTGAATAGCGAGCGACTGAACCTTCCTGACGAACCTCCCATTCAGAACCTTGTCAACTGCCTTGCTAAAGTCTATGTTCACAACATCCACTGCTTCACCTTCATCAACTCTCCTGCTAACTTCCTCAAAAAACTCTGTAAGATTGATTAGACACAACCTACCACACACAAAGCCACGCTGACTATCTCTAATCAGTCCCTGTCTATCCGAATACTCATATCTGGTCCCTGAGAATACCTTCCAATATCTTTCCAACAACTGATGTCAGATTCACTGGACTATAATTTCTTATTTTTTTTCTTAGATACTTTCTTAAACAGCAGAACAAGTTCTATGGTCTAGGTGCAGATTGATGGCTATCTTCCAATCCACTGATACCTCACCTGCCACTAAGGATGAATTAAATATTTCTGCTATGGCCCCTGCAATTTCTGCACGCCTCCCATGGGATCCTAGGAAATGCCTTGTCTGGGCCTAAGGTTTTATCCAGCCTAGTTTGCCTCAAGACAGTAATCACCTCTTTCCCTGTATTCTGCATAGGGTCCATGAACTTGATGCTGCTTTGCCTTATTTCTATAGGCTCTGTGTCCATCTACTGAGCAAACACAGATGCACAAAATCTATTTAAAATCTCCCTCATCTTTTTTGGTTCCATGCATGGATTACCATTCTGATCTTCCAGAGGACCAATTACTATCCTTTTACTTTTCATATATCTGTAGAATCCCTTAGGATTCTCCTACACTTTGTCTCCTTGAGCAATGTCATGCCTTCTTCTAACTCTCCTAATTTCTTTCTTAAGTGTTCTCTTGCATTTATTATACTCCTGAAGCACCTCATTTGTTCCTTCCTGTACCTGCTATGCACCTCCTTCTTTTCCTTAAACAGGGCCTCAATGCTTCTTCAGATCCAGGGTTTCCTCAACCTGTTACCTTTACATTTACCTTCTGATAGGCACAGAACAATAGATTGCGTCTGTTTTCCTGAAGGGAAGTAGGATGAAGGGTGACCTTATAGAGATTATAATATCATGAGGGGGCAGAGATAAGATGAATAGCCATAGTCTTTTCACCCCAAGACTGGAGGGCATAGGTTTAAGGTGGGAGGGGAACTGAGAGAGTTTTTTTTCAGAGAGGGTACTGAGTATTTGGAATGAACTGCCAGAGGAAGAGGTGTAACCAAGACATTTGGACATTTTGAGCCTCACTAATTTTTATCCAGTCACCACAGAGAGCATCCTATCCAGACGCATCACAGCTTGGTACGGCAACTACTCTACCTGTGACTGCAAGAAAATGCTGGACACAGCTCAGCTCTCCTCTGTGGATTCTGTCTATACTTCTCAGCATAATCAAAGTCTCTACCCAACCCAGACCTTCTCTCTTCTTCCCTCCCTTCAAGCAGAAGATACAAAAACCTGAAAGCACATAACATCAGGCTCAAGGACACCTATTCTGGTGTCATAAAACTATTAAACAATCCTCTAGTACGATAAGATGGACACTTGTCCTCAAAGTCTACCTTGTAACGACCTTGCACTTTATTATCTTCCAGCGCTCACTTTCTCTGCAAAGCTTTCTCCTGCATTCTGTTGTTTACACTTGTACAACCCCCAATACACCATTGTAATGAATGAACTGTATGAATGGTATGCAAGACAAGCTTTTCTTGGGAAGGAGGGGATTAATGGGGGCTGTGGGGGGAATTGAACTGGAGAATCAACTCAGGCTTGACGTGCTGAATAGCCTCGAGCTGTAAGACTAACTCTGGTCTCCTCTGTTGCAGAGGGAAATGCGTTCCAAGGAATACGAGTGCTTCCAGCTGAAGATCAAGAGGCTGGAGAACTTGTGCAGGGTGCTGCAGGAGGAGAGGACAGAGCTCTACAGGAGAATCATGAGCATGCGGAGCAAGGCAGTCGACTCGGAAACTCTGCATGATGACGAGGCAGACTTCGAAGAGGGGGAACTGGGCTCCACCACAAGTTTTGGTTTGGGGGGAAGGCAACTACAAGACTTACCTGCGGCAGCTGGCGCACACTCCGCAGAAGGTGGGCAAGATGATGATGGTTCCCCACAGACCCAGCCAGCCAAACCACCGTTACTGCAGCAGCTGCCAGAGCTGATAAGGGCTGTGGGCCCAGTTCCACAAACAATCCTGGAGTCGGGCTCAGAGTCATCTCCAGCTCCAGTCCCTGCTTCCAGTCTAGTCCCTGTTTCTGCTCCCAGTCTGGTTCCTGCTCCAGATTGTGCGTCTCTTCTGGCTTCAGATCCCAGTCCCTTCAGTCCTCTCACTCCCACAATCACTCCACTTCCCGCTTCCAATACTATTCCCAGTCCAGCTCTCATTCCCACTGCTGCTCCAGTCCTTCATCCTGCTCCCACTCCTGTTTTTAATCCAGTTCCTAGTCCCACTGCTGCTCCTGCTCCAACTCCCACTAAAGTTCCAGTTTCCACTCTAGAATCTGCTGTGGTTCCCCCTCTAGATCCACACCTGGTTCCAGTGCCACTTGCTTTTCCTGCTGCAGCTCCCTCTCTAGTTCCTATCCCAGAGATCCAGACTCCAGTTCCTATGCCAGAGATCCAGACTCCAGTTCCTACTCCAGCTCCTATTCCAGAGATCCAGACTCTAGTTCCTGCTCCAGTTCCTGTGCCAGAGATCCAGACTCCAGTTCCTGCTCCAGAGATCCAGACTCCAGTTCCTGCTCCAGTTCCTATTCCAGAGATCCAAACTCCAGTTCCTGCTCCAGCTCCTATTCCAGAGATCCAGACTCCAGTTCCTGCTCCAGCTCCTACTCCAGAGATCCAGACTCCAGTTCCCGCTCCAGCTCCTATTCCAGAGATCCAGACTCCAGTTCCTGCTCCAGCTCCTATTCCAGAGATCCAGACTCCAGTTCCTGCTCCAGCTCCTACTCCAGAGATCCAGACTCCAGTTCCCGCTCCAGCTCCTATTCTAGAGATCCAGACTCCAGTTCCTGCTCCAGCTCCTACTCCAGAGATCCAGACTCCAATTCCTGCTCCAGTTCCTATGCCAGAGATCCAGACTCCAGTTCCTGCTCCAGAGATCCAGACTCCAGTTCCCGCTCCAGCTCCTATTCCAGAGATCCAGACTCCAGTTCCTGCTCCAGCTCCTATTCCAGAGATCCAGACTCCAGTTCCTGCTCCAGCTCCTACTCCAGAGATCCAGACTCCAGTTCCCGCTCCAGCTCCTATTCCAGAGATCCAGACCCCAGTTCCTGCTCCAGCTCCTACTCCAGAGATCCAGACTCCAATTCCTGCTCCAGTTCCTATGCCAGAGATCCAGACTCCAGTTCCTGCTCCAGAGATCCAGACTCCAGTTCCCGCTCCAGCTCCTATTCCAGAGATCCAGACTCCAGTTCCCGCTCCAGCTCCTATTCCAGAGATCCAGACTCCAGTTCCTGCTCCAGTTCCTATGCCAGAGATCCAGACTCCAGTTCCTATGCCAGAGATCCAGACTCCAGTTCCCGCTCCAGTTCCTATGCCAGAGATCCAGACTCCAGCTCCTATTCCAGAGATCCCTACTCCTGCTCCCACTCTGGGTCAAACAGAACTTTCCACAGCAGAGCCAACAGCTGCTCAGGCTGTGGGGTCGGAGGGAATGGAAGTCACTGATGTGAATGCTGTTGACTGACGGAAATGTATAGTCAGGTATTCCCAATTACTTCTTGCCATTAAAGCATTAATTTATTTTCCGTTATTGGGTGCCGTTATTTTATTTGGAGATACAGCACGGTAACAGGTCCTTCCAGCCCAATGAGCCGCACTTCCCAAATTACACCCGTGTGACGAATTAACCTCCTAAACCATACACCTTTGGAATGTGGGAGGAAACTGAGCACCCAGAGGAAATCCACGCACACGGTCACAGGGAGAACCTATCAACTCCTTACCGACAGCGGTGGGAGTGAATCCGAGTTACTGGTGCTGTAATAGTACACAGGAACTGTTAGTACTTTTATAACAGTGGGATAGAAGCTGTCCTTAGTGAGATGGTACGGGCTTTTGGGCTTTCGTATTGGATTGGCGCAATAGCACTGCGGCCAGCTTAACGCCTTACAGCAACAGCCATCAGAGTTCAGTTCTGCTGCTGCCTGAAAGGAGTTTATCATTCTCCCCGTGATGTGTCGGGTTCCTCCGGGTTCTCCCGTTTCCTCCCATATTCCAAACATTAGGGTTAGCAAGGATTTTTTTGTGTATTTATTGAGATACAGCGCAGAACAGACCTTTCCAGCCCGTTAAACAGCAACCCCCCGATTTTATCCTAGCCTAATCACAGAACAACTTACAATGACCAATTAACCTACTGACCAGTACATCTTTGGATTGTGCGATGAAACCAAAGCACCCGGAGGAAACTCACGCAGTCACTGGGAGGCCGGACAAACTCCTTACAGGCAGCTAGGGGAATGTGGACATGCTATGGCGGTACTAGAAGCACGGTGACACTAGCGGACTGCCACCAGCACATCCTTGGACCGTGTCGGTTGCTGATGCAAATGGGCGCATTTCAATGTACGTGACAAATAAAGCTCATTTCTTTCATCCTTCCTTCTGCCCGATAGAAGAGGGGAGAAGAGAGAAGGTCCAGGATGGGTGGGGACTTTATGCCGGCTGCTTTTAGAGTCATAGAAAACTGAACCAGAGAAACAGGCCCTTTGGCCCATCTAGTCTGCTGAAATATTAATCGACCTATCCCCATCAACCTACATGCAGACTATAGCCCTCCACCCGCCCCCCCCATCCATGTACCTATCCAAGCTTCTTTTAAACATTGGAACTGAGCTTGCATGTACCACTTGCACTGGCCGATCATTCCACACTCTCATGACCCTCTGAAGAAGTTTCCGCTCATGGTCCCTTTAAACATGACTATATTTATACTCTATTCTTGGTTGGTGCAACTGTGACGAAACCCAATTTCCCTCGGGATCAATAAAGTATGTATGTATGTATGTATGTCTGTCTGTCTGTCTATTTCACCCTTAACCCATGACCTCTAGTTGTAGTCTCACCCAAACTCAGTGGGAAAAGCCAGCTTGCATTTACTCCATCTATACCCTTCTTAATTTTGTATACATTTATCAAATCTTCCCCTCAATCTATGTTCCAAGGAATTAAGTCCTAATCTATTCAATCTTTCCTTACAAATCAGTCCTCCAAACCCGGCAACATCCTTGTAAATTTTCCCTGTATTCTTTAAACCTTATTTGCATCTTTTCTGCAGGTAGGTGACCAAAACTGCACACAATACTTCAAATTAGGCCTCACTAACATCTTATACAACTTCAACATAACATCCCAACTCCTGTATTTAATACTTTGACCTGTGAAGGCCAATGTGCCAACAGCTTTCTTTATGATCCTATCTATCAGTGCTGCCACTTTCAATGGACATTTAAGAATAAATTGGACAGATACATGAATGGGAGGTGTATGGAGGGATATGGTCCGTGTGCAGATCAGTGGGACTAGGCAGAAAATGGTTCAGCACAGCCAAGAAGGGCCAAAAGGTCTGTTTCTGTGCTGTAGTTTCTATGGTTTCTATGGATTATGGACCTGTGTTCCCAGATCCTTTTGTTCTACCGCACTCCTCAGTGCCCTACCGTTCACTGTGTAAGACCTGCCCTGACTGGTCCTCCCAAACTGCAACACCTCACATTTGTCTGCATTGAATTCCATCTGCCATTTTTCCATCTGGTCCAGATCCCACTGCAAGCATTGCTAGCCTTCCTGGCTGTCCACTACACCCCCAATCTTGGTGCCATCTGTAAATCTGCTGACCAAACTAACCATATCATCAACCTGATCGTAAATATAGATGACAAACAACATCGAGCCTTACAACACACCACTAGACACAGAACTCCAATCAGAGAGGCAACCATCTGCTACCACTCTCTGGTATCTCCCACAAAGCCAATGTCTAATCCAATTTACTATCTCATCTTGAATGCTGAATGACTGAATCTTCTTGACCAACCTCCAATGTGGGACATTGTGAAATGCCTTGCTGAAGTCCTTATAGACAACATCCACAGCCTTGCCTTCATCAACATTCCTGGCAACTTCCTCAAAAAACTCTATACAATTGGTTAGACATGAGCTATCACACACCAAGCCTAATCAATCCATGTCTTTCAAAATACTCATATATCCAGTCTCTTAGAAAACTTTCCAATAACTTTTGTGAGGCAGTGAAACATATAGACAGTCATTCAAAGGGAGGTTGGTTTCTGTGATGTGCTGAGCTTTGCCCACATGCAGTTTCTTGCATTCATGAACAGAGCAGTTGCCACGCTAAGCCATAATTCATCTTGGTAAGATATTTTCTGTATCTTCTCAAGGGCTACAAGGCATGGGGAATTAACTGCTGGCTCCCTTCAAATTTAAATTGTCCCATTTCAGAGAATGCTTTCTATGGTGCATCAATAAAAATTGGTGAAGGTCGAAGGAGACATGCAAAATTTCTCTAGCCTTCCAAGGCACTGATGAACTTTTTTGGCTGTAACATTGGACTTGGGCTGGCTACTGGTGATCCCTTTTGATCTTTACTCCTGGGAAACATAAAACCTAGAGCACAATAAAGGGCCTTTGGCCCACAATGCTGTGCTGAACATGTACTTACTTCAGAAATTACTTAGGATTACCCCGAGCCCTCTGCTGAATTTCTCATAGCTTTTTGGGTTACTTTAAGCTTTCAACCTCTTGACTTCAGCACCATTGACATAAACAGGAGGTCACTTCCTGAAATCAGTGACCTGCTCTGTTTTTCAGAATCAGATTTATTATTATTACTGTACATGAAACTTGTTTGCCACATCAATACATTAAAAAAAAAACTAAGTTACAAAACAGAAATAGCAAGTTGGTGCTCATGGACATTCAGAAATCTGATGGCAAAGGGGAAGAGGCTGTCCCTAAAACATTGAATGTGTGTCTTCAGGCTTCTGTACCTCCTCCATGATGGCAGTAATGAGAAGAGGTTGTATCTGAGATGGTGAGGATCCTTAATGATGGATACTGCCGTTTCAAGGCACCACCTTTTGAAAATGATAACACCATGTAGCTCTATAAAACTTTGGCTAGACAACACTCGATTATTGTGTTCAGTTCTGGTCACCTCATTATCAGAAGGACGTGGCAGCTACAGAGGAGTTTTACCAGAAAGCTGCCTGGACTAGAGGTTCTGCTTTATGAGGATTGGTTGAGTGATCTAGGGCTAAAGTCTTACCTAAAGACTTTTTCGCAGGGCAGAAATAGCTAATAGAAGGAGTCATAATTTTAAGGTGATTGGACCACCAAGAGTGGTGGTAGAACCAGATACATTAGGGATATTTAAGAGACTCTTAAATGGGCACATGGATTGTAGAAACACCAGGACCAGACCCCTACATTGAAATCGAGCTCACATGCACCTAGTGCTGGCAACTTGTTCCACACTCTCATCACCCTCTGAGTAAAGTAGTTTCCCATGTTCCCCTTAAACTTTTCACCCTTAACCCACAACCTCCATGGGAAAAGCTTGCTCGCATTTATCCTATCCATACTGCTCATAATTTTGTATACCAGTATCAAATCTCCCCTCAATCTTCTATGTTCCAAGGAATAAAGTCCTAACCTATTCAATTTTTCCTTATAACTCAGGTTGTCCAGACTCAGCAACATTCTTGTAAATTTTCTCTGTTCTCTTTCAACCTTATTTACATCTTTCCTGTAGCTAGGTGACTAAAACTGCTCACAATATTCCAATTAAGCTCCAGCAATGTTTTATACAACTACATAATACCCCATCTCCTGTACTCAATACTTTGATTTAATTTATGCAGGCCAATGTGCCAAAAAGCTTTCTTTACGACTCTATCTAACCATGACACCTCTTTCAATGAATTATTAATCTGGATTCCCAGACCCCTTTGCTCTACAGCACTCCTCAGTGCCTGACTGCTCCCTGTGTAAGGCCAGAGAATGGAGAGATATGGACCATGTGCAGGCAGATGGGATTAGTTAAATTAGTGTCATAGTTCGAAGTTCAAAGTAAATTTATTATCAAATATATGACACTAAATACAACCCTGAGATTTGTTTTCTTGCAGGCATTCACAGAAGAACAGTTCAACAGAATCAATGAAAACTGCACAAAGACTGACAAGCAACCAATGTGCAGAAGACAAACTGTATAAATAGATAGATAGATAGATAGATAGAAATAATACTGAGAATACGAGTTGCTGAGCCCTTGAAAGTGAGTCCACAGGTTGTGTTTGGTGTTGAGCTGAGTGAAGTTATCCACACTGGTTCAGACGTAGACAGTGGGCTGAAGCGCCTGTTCCTGTTGTGTTCTTAAATCCAAAACTTTACTGCTGAACATTTCAAATTAAGTCATAAATGATGGACATTTCAACAGGTCAGACAGCCGCTGCAGAAGAAAATAGCATTAACGTTTCAAATTAGTGAAGTTTCTGTATGGTTAAGACATTTAATGAAGTGTCTAATCCCCAGTTGCTATGAAAAGTGAATGGCATGAAGGGCTAGACCCATCTCTGTTCCTCTCTAATCAAAGCTGTCTGAGCTTACAAATGTTTCCAGCAGTGTTGATTTAGGAAATAACCACCTCCAGCGAACACAAAGCCACTGATCTGTCCCACTTAAAGTTCAAAGTGAATTTATTATCAAAGTACAGTACATACAGTATATGTCACCATATACTAACTTCAGATTAATTTTCTTGCAGGCATTTACAGGAAAATAAATACAAGAGTTTACGAAAAACTATATAAATTCTGACAAACAACCAGTATGCAAAAGACAAATTGTTCAAAAATTTTAAATAAATAATAATACTGAGAACATGGAGTGAAGAGTCCTTGAAAGAGAGTCTGTAAGTTTTGGAATCAGTTCAGTGGAGTTATCCACGCTGGTTCAGTAGCCTGATGGTTGAAGGGTAAGAACTGTTCCTGAACCTGGTGGTGTGGGACTTCAGTACCTGCTGTTCAATGGCAGCTGTGAGACGGGTCTCACCCCAAAAAAATTAACAATCCACTTCCCTCCACAGATGCTGCCGGACCCACTGAGCACCCCTGTATATTGGGTGTTGCTCCAGGTTCCAGCACCTGCCATCTCAAGTCAGCACCAAGCCTTTATTAACTGTTGAGTGTACAAAGAACACACAAGACACCAAATAAAAAGGTTTCTTGCCATAATTTATTGCAAGTAAAAATGTGCTCTTAACCAAGAATGTGGGAATGTGGCTTTTACCACCAAAACAAGAAGCTTTACACCACAACGATATCCTCAAACCCTCAACTGCCATTCCCTTTTCACAAGCAGAGTGACAAGGTATCCCAGTAAATGCACAAGGCCGACAGCAGCCATGTTCCTCGTGTTACACAGCAGGGTTACAAACGCATACACGTACAACAATATACCAACTCTTCCTGTGAACATATAAGCTCAAACACACACACTCTCTCAGACACACACAACCTTCCCTAATGCAAAAATAATACTTTATTTTTCAAATAAACAATTTATATTCTGTATATTCTTGACTGGAATAAGCAGCGCGAGATCATCAATAAAATATCTTCATTAATACGTGAGGAGAAGTGACTCCATTCAGAGGGGAGATATTTTCAGTCCAAGGCCAACCTAATGATCTGTTCATCACACCTACTCCAGGCTACTCCCTGTAGAGAACTAGCAGGAATTGGAATCTAGGGCAAACTTCAGTAGCAGGAGAGGAGAAAAGAGTGCAGGAGGAGAGGGATGAGGGAGGAGGGCAGAGGGGAGTGGGTAGATGGTGGAGGGTGGAAAGAGGGAGGACAAAGATGAAAGGGGAGATAAGGAGAAAATACTAGTTATGTCAGAGGAGTTGATTATCTGAAACTGTTGAGTACATCACTGATCCTTGAAGGTTATGATGAACCAAGTTGGAGAATAAACTGCAGATTACGAAACCAAAGACTGGAGACAAAGCAAGGGTGGAGAATTAAAGTGACAGGGAGCATGAAGTTCTGGGGTTCTCAAACTAAGACACAACACCAGAATAATATTTGATTTATTGATCAATCAGCTGCAGCATGGAGGAAAGAGCACTGCTGATGAATCAGAGGTCTGTGAGCTCAAGTCCTGATTGAATACCCTGGACACAGATTCTGGGTTGCCTCTTCCACTCAATACCTATGGTGGATGCCTGTCCTTTGGTATTACTTCACAGTAAAGCAGAACCATTCTCTTCACTGCCTCTTCAAAATCTACCCCAGCACCAACAGCTATATCAGCCATGTCATCATTGATACTGCAATCTAACAGGCAACGAACTCCACTTTGAGTTACTGCATTCTGAAGTATTTGGAATACCACACAAAATGCTGGAGGAACTCAGCAGCTCAGGCAGCATCTACGGAGAGGAATAAACAGGCGATATCTTGGGCCAAGACCCTTCACCAGGACTGGAAAGGAAGGGGGAAGAAGCCAGAATAAGATGGGCAGTTGGGGGGGGGGGGAGAGAGGAGTACAAGCTGACAGGTGGTAAGTCAGACCTGGTGAAGAAGGTGGGGATGAAGTGAGAAGCTGGGAGGTGATAGGTGGAAAAGCTGAAAGAGCTAAAGAAGGAATCTGATAGGAGGAGAATGGACCATGGGAGAAAGGGAAGGAGGAGGGGCACCAGGGGAGGTGATGAGTAGGCAAGGAGAAAGGGTAAGAGGGGAGCCAGAATGGGGAAATTGAAAAGGAGAGAAGGGGCAAGGATTGAAATTACCAGAAGTTAGAGAAACCAGTGGTTATGCCATCATGTTGGAGGGAATCCAGGCAGAATATGAGGTATTGCTCCTCCTCAGAGTGACCTCATCATGGCAGTAGAGGAGGCCGTGGACTGACATGTTGGAATAGGATTGGGGAGTGGAATAAAATAAGTATGTTGAAACTTCTAGCAGAAATACCAATTGATACAAACCCAAGACTTCATTCACAGTGGATGGGTTCCATCAAGTTAACTGGCCTCATCAGGGTCTCTGCTCCCTATCACTGACCAGATGAATGTACCCCCTGATGCTCAGATGAGCCCCGAGTGGGAAAAAAAAAGCTGCCATCTTCTCACAAAATCCATTAAGAGCTGATACCAGAGGAGGCATCCGTACTCTCTGGGCTACACAAGCCAGGGAGTTGGTCAACAGATTCCAAGTGAGAAATTACAATCAACAAAAGGGAAGAGACAGCTCCAGCCGGCGATGACTTAGGTCCCAGGGAAAGGGCAGGAGAGGACTCAATAACATGTCTACTCCACACTCAGAGGCCACTTTATTAGGTTCACCTGCATATTAATACAAATATCTAATTAGGCAATCATATGGCAGGAACTCAATGCATAAAAGCATGCAGACATGGTCAAGAGGTTCAGTTGTTGTTGAGGCCAAACTTCAGAATGAGGAATAAATGTTATCTAAATGACAGTGAGTAATGGAATGATTGTTGGTGCCAGATGGGATGGTTTGAGTATCTCAGAAGCTGCTGATCTCCTGGCATTTTCACAAACAACAGTCTCTGGAGGTTAGAGAAAGGTGTGAAAACCAGGAAACATCCAGTGAGCAGCAGTTCTTTGAGCATAAACACCTTGTTAATGAGAGAGGTCAGAGGAGAATGGTCAGACTAGTTCAAACTGACAGGAAGGAGACAGTAACTCAAATAACCATGCATTACAACAGTAGTATGTGGAAGAACATCTCCGACTGCACAACATGTCGAATCTTGAAGTAGATGGACTACATTGGGTTCCACTTCTGTACCTAATAAAGTGGCCAGAGTGTATGTGCTGTGACTAAACTAAGCAAGCTTGGGGAAGAGAGTCTTAAACAGGGGATCATTTCTATTAAGAGCAGCAAACCTCTTTAATCCCTCTCCTTTGCACTTGATCAACACTTCTCTGTAAACGCAACACTTCACAACTGGGTCTTGAACAAACCTCGGTAAGGCCAGGGAAATACCCAAGGAGAAGGAGAAAGCCCCTGGCCCTGGAGTATAGTTACGTACATTCAACCGTCAAGCACCAAGTTGCAACAGCAACTGCAAAAATAAACACCCTTTGCCATTCCCTTCGAGGTTGGAATCCAGCCTTGGAGAATAGAGTCTCATACTGACCTAACAGCTGCTTGTTTGAAAATCTTCTTCACTTGGAACAGGCTAACCCTGCCCATTTCAGCTCAGCCTCCCATCACAGCCAATCTCCGTCCCCAGTTCCACCACACAACCAATGGCTAACACTGGGTAAAGACTTACAGACAAGCAACCGAATCAGAAACAAGGTATTACACCTCTACGTAAAGAATTACTCTAGAAAGGAAAGAAAAAAGAAGAAAGCATTCGTCAATAAGCTTCCAACACTTTGAAGGAAGAAAAGGGTTTTACAAAGTGGTAGTCCAGGTTGCCGCAGTGCGGACACTGTTGGACGTTGCTGTACTCTGAGAAATATTGCATGCCCACCCGCACATCGATGACAGGCTTCCCACAGTGCTTGCAGTTCAGTCTAGCCTGAAAAACAGGAAGAATACTTCATTAACCATGGGTTTTCTTGTTGGGGAAGGGAGGGTAGGGAAGTGGAGACATAATCCATGCTACCACCAACATGAAAACACAACCCCTTAAGCCCAATTCACCTATGCCAACCAAGTTGTCCCATCCAATTTGCCTGTGTTTGGCCAATAGCCTTCTAAGCCATTCCTTAAAGAGGATAAAAGATTTTAAAGATCAGTTTTATTTGTCACACATTCACTAAAAGGTAGAGAGGATGTTTCCTATAGCGGGTGAGTCTAGGACCAGAGGGGAACAGTCTCAAAATAGAGGGACATCCATTTAGAACAGAAATGATGAGGAATTTCTTTAGCCAGAGGGAATCTGTGGAATTCACTACCACACATACCAGGTTAAGTCAATGAGTATATTTAAAGAGGTTGATAGGTTCCTGATCAGAATCTGAATCTGGATTAAAATCACCAATATATGTCATGAAACTTGTTCTTAGGTGGCAGGAGTACATTGTAATACATAATAATAAAAAACTAAATTAACAAGAGTGTGTATATATATTATGTGTGTAATGCCTTGGTTCATATTGAAACTGTTATGCTGTATGTATTTCATTTTGGCAGCTCTGTAAGAGTAGTCTGTGCTGTTTTCATGCTTGTTTGGGTTACTGTTGAAGAGAGGGGAGAAATATGTGCCATCCAATTAGGATGGTCAGATTAAGGGGAAGTTTCTCTGGTAAGGAACACTAAGGTGACTTGGAGCTTTTGTTGGAGAGGAGATGAACAGAGAAGATGCTGGGGAGAACGGGTCATATCATCCAATTCAGTGGGAGACCCGTCTGTTTGAGATGGATCGTGAGCGACATTCGGAAGGTGGTGTGTGCTTTCACGTTGACCGAGGGCCCAGCGCGTGAGTGACAGAAAAGTTCAAGATGAGCTCCAACTTGTGCACATTTGACTGTTTAATTAGAGTGGACCCTTTTCTTTTTGTTATTTTTTTTACTAACCCTTTAGTTAAGGCTCATAAATATAATTCCTTTAATCATATGCAGTGTACTGTCCGTTATTTTGAGGCACTAATTTGTAACTGGGTAGCAAATGACACATCACCCACACAAACCGGGGTTCGGGGTGGGAGGGTGCCTCACTCTCAACTGGAGGTTCCATACAGACCTTCTGATCGCTAGCACTGTAAAGTGTTATGCTAACCTCTACGTTACCACACAGTCCTATCCATGCGTCCAGATGAAGAATCTCAATCTACCTCATCGAGGCATTGCAAATATGAAGATGGGGGAAAGGGGAAGGTACAAGCTGGCAGGTGACAGGTGAAACCGTGGGGCTGGGGGGGGGGTGGGTGTATATATTGTTACGAGAATACACATAAAATTAAGATGTTTGCTGGCCTGGGCTAGCATCAGTGGCATCAGCAGTTGGTCTGCCACCTGCCCTCAGGGGAAGGAGAGATAAGGAACAATGGAGCCGCGTCTGGAGATGTGTAATGAAGGGATGTGGGAGGAAGAGCTGTCTGGAGCGGCTCCCCCCTTTGAACCCTGAACTGTTTGAAGTGATGGACAGGCGATACCCCAGCAGGGGGATAAAAAGGGACAGGTTCGCTAAGACAGACACACGCCACCCGAGGTAACGAGACCCTGGAAGCGGTGCGCTTCTCACGAGTGGGTGAGAAGTCCCAGACAACGACAAGGGTGGAAAGGTACGATCAGCGGGAACCCGGTGTGTGTCCGCCCTTGCCTGGGTGCCGGGTTCACTGCAGAGGATCGACCGCATCTGGAGGAGGGGTCACAGTCGGTGACCTCAGGTGACATCACCAAGGACCTGCCCAAAAGCTGTTTGTGAGCCATCTCGCTGGTCTGTGAGCCATCTTGCTGGTCTGTGAGTGAAGCCGTTCTGAATGATGAGTTGTTCCTATTCTATCTCTCTCTTCCCCCACGTTGTCCACCGCCATGGCAACGATTACTGCGAACTGAACTTTGAGTCATTTTGAAATTGGTCATTTACCCCTAGACAACGATAGAGCTTGATTGATGCTGTTATCTTAATTCTGTGCACATGTATGGTTATCATTGTTGAATTGTTGCATTTATTATCCTTTCGATTACTGTGTTGCTTGTTTCTTTAATAAAACTTTCTTAGTTCTAGTACTCCAGACTCCAACTGAGTGATCCATTTCTGCTGGTTTGGCAACCCAGTTACGGGGTACGTAACATAAGTGGGGTTCTCGTCCGCGATTTTGAACGCTAAATTTGGGACGGAGTAAATTGATTGGGTTAAAATTCCCGAAAGAAAGAAAAGACAAACAGCAGAAATGGAGGTTGAGGAATTTATAAAGGCGCCGACCTTGGAGGCATTAGAGGATGCCAGGAAATCGGAATTGATAGCTGTGGCAAAACGGGTGAATCTTGCTAAGGTGAAGTCGACAATGAGGAAAGAGGAGATACACAGAGCTATTGTAGAGCACTATGTATCTAAAGGTGTGTTTCCCCAAGGTGAGCTGGGGGAGGTGTCTATTGAAAAACCTGCTGGAGACGCGGTACAGGTACAGCTTGAAAAACTGAGACTCGAGCACGAGTTCCGGGTACGGCAGTTAGAACACGAAGAGAAGCAGTTAGAAAGGCGGGAGAAAGAGAAAGAGTTAGAAAGGCGGGAGAGAGAGAAAGAGGTAGAAAGGCAAGAGAGAGAAAGACAGTTGGAGAGAGAAGAGAGAGAGAGGGACAGGCAGTTGGAGAGAGAGGAGAAACAGAGGGAAAGGGAATTTGAGCTGGAGAAGTTAAAGATAAGGGCCGAGCAGGGGCTCGTGCTGAACCAAGGTGGAGGGTTCCGGGCGACCCAGGAGGTTAGGCTGGTTCCCCCATTTGACGATACCGATGTGGATCGGTACTTTCTCCACTTCGAAAAAGTAGCTATAAGTCAGGACTGGCCGAGGGATAAGTGGGTTGTCTTACTTCAGAGTGTACTGAAAGGGAAGGCCCAACAAGCTTACTCCGCCTTATCCGCGGAAGATGCCCAGAAGTATGAGGTGGTGAAGGAGGCCATCCTCAGGATTTATGAGTTGGTCCCGGAGGCATACCGGCAGAGGTTCCGGAATGCGAGGAAGCGGTGGGACCGCACGTATTTGGAGTTTGCTCGCGAGATGCAAACATATTGTGAGCGTTGGTGCGCCTCGAAAGGGGTAGAGGGGGATTATGACAGACTGCTGCAGCTGATTCTGATTGAGCAGTTTAAAGGTTGTGTCCCTGAGGGTATGAGACCCTACCTCGATGAGAAAGAGGCAGCCACGTTAGCCGCAACTGCTAAGTTAGCGGATGAGTATGCGTTGACGCATAAAATGAAGGTTGCCCCGAGTAAAGGCTACCAGAAGGGTAGTCAGGACGGCGGGGAGAGTCCACCGGAAAAGTCAGAAAGTAAGCCGGGGACTAGTGAAAAGGATAAGGTAGACCGGGAGCAGTCCGGTAGGAAGTCTCCTGGGGTCGTCTGTTATAATTGTGGGAAAGTCGGACACTTTGCGTCCAGGTGCTTTGCCCCAAGGAAGGAGACGGGGAAAGGAAAAGCGGAAATTTTGAATGGCTGTATTGAGCTGTTAAGCGAACCGCTAGGGAAGGACAGGTCTGAAAAAGTCCAGGAAGGGCGCGAGAGGTTTATCTCGGCCGGACTGGTGTCAGTGAAGGAGGGGTTGGAACCAGTTCCAGTGCGGATCTGGAGAGACACGGGAGCGTGTCAGTCACTAATACTGAGGAGTGTATTAGAGTTTAGCTCAGAGACCCAGACCGGGGAGGTAGAGGTCAAAGGTGTTGGGGAAGGGACAGAGTCAGTCCCTTTGCACCAGATACACTTACAGAGCAACCTGGTCTCTGGACTAGTCACGATTGGGGTGAGGTCCGAATTACCGATGAAAGACGTGGAAGTCTTGCTCGGTAATGACATCGCCGGAGGAATCGTGTTCCCAGTTGTGAGATTGACGGGTCAGCCTGCCAGCATGGAGGCCCCGCCCGCGATGGTGAACTTGGCTGAAACATTTCTGCCAACCTTGTATGAGACAGGGTGTAGTGAGATAAGAGGTAGTGAGGGAGCTGGGACGGACGTAGCAGTAGCCAGGAAAGAATTTGTGCAGACGCAGGAGCGAGACGAGGGGCTGATGGTTTTGGCCGAGACCGCTCTCTCTGACACAGCCTTGACAAGCTATTGTGCGGATGAGGAAGTGCTAAGGAAGAAAGGGAAATCAAGTACAGCATCCGCAGATGAGGAGTGGGGGGTGGTGCAAAAGAGTTACGGGGATGAGGTTTTTAACATGGCCCACGAGGTACCCCCCGGTGGACATTTTGCGGTGCTGGGGGAAACAGTTGGTGGAATCATGAAAGAGATTTACCGGCTGCCCAGGGGGAAGAATGTTATTGATCATGACCGACGCGAACTGAGACGGTCACCGGCTTTTGATATGCTAACAAACCTAGTCGGTGTTAGCGTGGAAATCAATGAAGCTAGGGGCCCCCTGCTAAGAGGAAAAAACCATTTTGAAAAGATTAGGATGGGATCGGTCAGATGGGAGAAGGCTATTGTTTTGGCCAGGTCTACTGATAAGGTCTCTCCCTTAATCCCCGAAGGAGTAATTAAACGACTCGCACCCATGTGTTTGATTGTCCCGAGGAAATGCAAAGAACTGGGACGTTGGGTTATGTCGGTTACAATAGGGCAGCCAAGTAAACAACACCCATATTTTTTGAGTAATTCAGTGACTAAAGGGCTGATGAACACAGAGGTGTGTATTGGCAATTTAACACGGCTGTCTGAAGCCAGCTTGATAGTGAACCTTGGAAAAAATGAATTCGGCCACGCGAATGTCACTTACCTGGGAATTGTGGTGACACAGGGGCAGCTGGCAGTGATGCAAGCTACAGTGCAGGCTATCGCTGACCTCCCAACCCCGACAGACAAGAGGGCCCTCAGAAGGCTTTTGGAGATGGTGGGGTACTGCAGGAAGTTTTGCAATAACTCTGCGGTCAATACCCGTCCCCCTCCTACTAAGCCCTTGCGAGGGAAAATTGAGTCGGAATGGGACGGCCCTTGTTGTTGTGGTCCGGGACAAAACCAAATGAGAGGTTACATTGGTCGCAATTCATCAGTGTTTTTGGCCACTATGAAGTTTGCTGAGTTGGAGCCTGGTCTAAGGGATTATTAATAACACGTGTAAAAGGAACAGAAAATGTGATGACTGTCTGTCAAGGTGTTGACAATTTCAAATTCTCTGTATTAGCTAAATAACTGTTAAAGATGTATATTGTGTATGTATCAGATAATGTAGTCATGTTTGTAATTTTTACCTCCCGGTAAAAATCCTTAAAGGGGGGAAGTGTTACGAGAATACACATAAAATTAAGATGTTTGCTGGCCTGGGCTAGCATCAGTGGCATCAGCAGTTGGTCTGCCACCTGCCCTCAGGGGAAGGAGAGATAAGGAACAATGGAGCAGCGTCTGGAGATGTGTAATGAAGGGATGTGGGAGGAAGAGCTGTCTGGAGCGGCTCCCCCCTTTGAACCCTGAACTGTTTGAAGTGATGGACAGGCGATACCCCAGCAGGGGGATAAAAAGGGACAGGTTCGCTAAGACAGACACACGCCACCCGAGGTAACGAGACCCTGGAAGCGGTGCGCTTCTCACGAGTGGGTGAGAAGTCCCAGACAACGACAAGGGTGGAAAGGTACGATCAGCGGGAACCCGGTGTGTGTCCGCCCTTGCCTGGGTGCCGGGTTCACTGCAGAGGATCGACCGCATCTGGAGGAGGGGTCACAGTCGGTGACCTCAGGTGACATCACCAAGGACCTGCCCAAAAGCTGTTTGTGAGCCATCTCGCTGGTCTGTGAGCCATCTTGCTGGTCTGTGAGTGAAGCCGTTCTGAATGATGAGTTGTTCCTATTCTATCTCTCTCTTCCCCCACGTTGTCCACCGCCATGGCAACGATTACTGCGAACTGAACTTTGAGTCATTTTGAAATTGGTCATTTACCCCTAGACAACGATAGAGCTTGATTGATGCTGTTATCTTAATTCTGTGCACATGTATGGTTATCATTGTTGAATTGTTGCATTTATTATCCTTTCGATTACTGTGTTGCTTGTTTCTTTAATAAAACTTTCTTAGTTCTAGTACTCCAGACTCCAACTGAGTGATCCATTTCTGCTGGTTTGGCAACCCAGTTACGGGGTACGTAACAATATGAAGTAAGAAGCTGGGGAGGTGATAGATGAAGAGATAAAGGGCTGAAGAAAGAGGAATCTGATAGCTGAGGAGAGTGGACCATGGAAGAACAGGAAAGAGGAGAACACCTTATTCTGGCTTCATCCCCTTTCCTTTCCAGTCCTGCTGAAGGCCAAAGAGACTCGGCCAAAATGTTAACTGTTTATTCCCTCCATAGACGCTATCTGACCTGCTGAGTTCCTCCAGCATTTTATTTATTTGTTGAAATATTGAGATAAAGAATGGAACAAGCCCTCCCAGTCCTTTGAGCCACACTGCCCAGCAATGCTGATGTAGCCCGAGCCTAATCTCGGGACAAGTTACAGTATAATGACCAATTAACCTACCAACCAGTATGTCTGTGGATTCAGTGAGGTCACAGGCAGAAGGTACAAACTCCTTACAGACAGCAGTGGGAATTGAAACCAGATCACCTGTACTGTAAAGCCTTGTGCTTCCTTTTGTGTCTGAGTTGCTCTGCAGAATCTAAACATGAGATTCTGCAGATGTTGGAAACCCAGAGGAGCACACACAAACTGCTGGAGGAACTCAGCAGCTCAGGCAGCATCTATGGAGACGAATAAAGAGTTGATGTTTTGGCCAAGATTCTTCATTAGGATACATCTACAGATTCTTTTGTGCTAGGGAGGAGGGAGTTCATCTTTCAGCGAGTGAGAAGAGATACGGATCACACATTCACACACCACTACCATCTTAGCAAACTAACTTTAAATGTTCTGTCTACCAGGAAAAAATGAAACCAATTGCAGCACTCACCTGACAGCACGGAGACGCAGCAAGGATATCGTACGTGTACATGGTTCCCAGCTGGTGCCAGCTGCCATCCCACCGTGACTTGCATTTGATGCAAATTATCTTGTGCACTCCTTCCAGGCAATCCACGCAAATGGCATAGAGGTGCATGAGCCTCCCTGCAACCAAAGCAAAGGGCAAGACTTGGGTTTGCTTTCACAGTCAACACATTACAATGCGAACGTGGCTCTGAATCAGCCAGTAAACTGTGTCCACAGCATACAAGTTACATGGGCAAGAGCAGGCAACAAACATTCAGAAACTCACTGTGGAAGACTGAAGCCAAGAGTCCACCTTAACCGCAGGATGGTTACTTTAATCCTAAATAGTAGGGAATGTTTTAGAAACTAATTATGGGACATATTGACAGGGACTTGGAAAAGTTTGAATTGATGACGGAGAATTGACATGGGGTTGTTATAACCATTTCATGTTTGAATAACCCCAATGAATTCTCTTAATGAGGAGTACTGGTTTGGATTACTATTGTCACATTTATCAAGATACAGTGAAAAGCTTGTCTTGCATACTGTTTATACTGATCAAATCATTACACAGTGCATTGAGCTAGAATAAGGTAAAACAATGGAGAATAAAGGGCAGGTAAACAAAGTGCAAGATCATGACAAGGTAGACTGTGAGGCCATGAGTCCATTTTAAATTACACAAGATGTCTGCTCAAGAGTCTGATAACAGCAGGATAGAAACTGCCCCTTCAGCCTGATGGCAAGTGCTTTGAGGCTGTTGTATCTTCTGCCTGATGGGAGAGGGGAAAAGATTGAATGTCCAAAGCTTTGAAGTTTTCTCTCAGGAGCATGTAAAAGATCACAGGCACCATGTTGAAGAGGGAGACAATCCTCCCTGGCAAGCTGGCCAATATCCAACACTCACCCAACATTATAGATCTAGACACTGCTTCTGGGAACTTGCTGCATGTGGATTAGAGGCCTGACGAAGGGTTCCGGCCCAAAACGTCGACCGACAGTCCTGACGAAGGGTTCCGGCCCAAAACGTCAACCAATCTTTTCCACGGATGCTGCCCGACCTGCTGAGTTCCTCCAGCGTGTTTTGAGTGTAGATTAGAGGGTCTACATCTGCACTACTACAGTGGCTGAAGACATGCAGATGCTATGGGCTAGTCTGGAATTGTAGACATCAGAGTAGAATTAGGCCATTTGGCCCATTGAGTCTGCTTAGCCATTCCAACATGGCTGCATGTGCAGCCCCGTATCTGTTAAATAGGGGCCGTGGACAATTCTGATTTGATGGAGAATGGATGTGAAAGCACAGAGGAACATCTGGAGAAATTTCTGAAACACTCGTTCGCTGCTGTCGTTACTGCATGGTCGGGAATCTTTCGGAGGGTAGGCCTCAAAATCCCCGGCTTTGTCTGCTGTTGGCGACCGAGGTTGAGGTCCAATCGTTCGGACAGAGATGGCGCTCAGTACTCGGTGTTGGAGAGCTGATCAGAGCTCGAAGTTTTCGGATGACTCAGAGTTGGACTGTGGTCGGCATAGCAGGGAGAGTTCTTCCTTCTCCCGTCTGCGTGGGATGTGGGACATTTGAGAGACTTTGAACTTTTACTGGGCTCACAGACTTCATCAAGTTATGGTATTGTTGCACTGTTGTAACTATATGTTATAATTATGTGGTTTTGTCAGTTTTTCCAGTCTTGGTCTGTCCTGCGTTTTGTGATATCACACCGGAGGAAATATTGTATCATTTCTTAATGCATGCATTACTAAATGACAATAAAAGAGGACTACATGTCTTCATAATTTAATCTAAAAAATTTATTATCCCTCTCAACTCAATTCTCCTCCCTTCTCCCTGTAAACCTTTAATGCCCTGACTAATCAAGAATCTATCAACCTCCACTTTATGTACACCCAAAGACTTGGCCTAATATTTTGAAACTTCCTCAGTTATTTTTTAATGTGATAAATTTCAGTCAGTTGTATCATAGAAACAGGCCTTTCTGCCCACCAAGACTGTACTAACCATCAACTATTGCTTGCACTAAACCTACATTAATCCCGCCATTTATTCTCCCTGCCCCCCGCCCCCCACATTCTCATCAACACCCTTAGATTCTACCATATCAGGGACAATGAACAGCGGCCAATTACCATCTTTGGGAGTTGGAGGAACCCACATGGTTACAGGGATAACATATGGACGCCATACAAATAATACCGGAAGCCAGGATTGAACCCAGATCTCTGATGCTGCCAAGACAACAGCTACACCTGTTGTGTCACTGTGATACCCCAGAAATTTGGGCAATAGCCTCAGAGTCATAGAGAAATACAGCACAGAAATAGGCCCTTCAGCCCATCTAGTCATGCCAAACAATTTAAGCTGCTTACCCCCATCAGCCTGCACCCAAACCATATCCCTCCATACGCCTACCATCCATATATCTATCCAAACTTCTCTTAAACGTTGAAACCGAGCTCGCACACACCACTTGTGCTGGCAGGTCACTCCACACTCTGAGTGAAGAAGTTTCCCCTCATATTCACCTTAAACATTTCACCTGTCAGCTTTAACATAAGAACATAAAGAATAGGAGCAGGAGTAGGTCATCCAGCCCATCGAGCCTGCCCCGCCATTCAATAAGATCATGGTTGATCTGTCTGTAAACTCAGCCTGCCTTTTCCCCATAACCCTTAATTCCCCTACTATGTAAAAATCTATCTAACTGTATCTTAAATATATTCAGTGAAGAAGCTTCAACTGCTTCCCTGGGCAGAGAATTCCACAGATTGACCACTCTCTGGGAAAAGCAGTTTCCCCTCATCTCCGACCTAAATCTTCTGCCCTGAATCTTGAGGCAATGTCTCCCATTTCTAGTGCCAGAGCATCCTATTCTTACTGTCACTGGCACGTGGCACAGGTCGCAATCCTGAGATTACCATCTTCGAGGTCCTGCTTTTTAACTTCCTACCAAGCTCTCTATACTCACTCTTCAGGACCTCCTCACTCTTTCTTCCTACGTCATTGGTACCGATGTGTACCATGACATCTGACTGATTACCGTCCCACTTCAGAATGCTGTGCACTCGATCAGAGACATCCCTGACCCTGGCACCCAGGAGGCAACAAACCATCCGGGAGTCTCTGACACAACCACAGAACCTCCTTTCTGTACCTCTAACTATCGAGTCCCCTATCACTACCACTCTCTTCTTCTTCCACCCTCCCTTCTGCACTGCAGAACCAGACTCAGTGCCAGAGATCTGGCTAATACAGCTTGTCCCAGGTAAGTCATCTCCCCCAACAGTATCCAAATCGGTATACTTGTTGTTGAGGGGGAATGGCCACAGGGGAACCCTGCTCTGCCTGCTCTTTTCCCTTCCCTCGCCTGACGGTAACCCAATTACCTGTGCACTGCTCCTTTGGCGTAACTACCTCCCTGAAGCTACTATCTATAAATACCTCATTCTCCCAAATGAGCTGGAGGTCATCCAGCTCCTGCTCCAGTTCCCTAACGCAGTTTGTTAGGAGTTGCAGCTGGATGCACTTCTTGCAGGTGTCGTCAGGGACACCAGAGGTCTCCCCGACTTCCCACATCCTGCAAGAGGAGCATTCCAACATCCTGCCTGGCATTCTCTCTACTCTAAACAAAGAAAACAAAACTTACTAGAACCTACCCTCACCTCTGCCTGATCACGCTGAAGCCTGTTGAGCCAAAGCCGTCCCACTCTGCTCCCTCTCACTCCGCTGCCTGCTGTATATGGTGGTCTTTTTTTTTTAAACCTTTGGTGCTCTACGTCACACACCTGCGCAGTCTTGTCTCTTTTCCCCAAGCAGTGGAGAAAAAAAAAACTTCTCTCCGAGATTCCTTACTCCTTCACTCTTAGCTTCTTGCTCTGATTTAAAAAAGACCATTGAAAATTCCTCTCCTTTTCAAACCTTTGGTGCTCTACGTCACGCGCCTGCGCAGTCTAGCTTCATTTCCCCGAGCAGTGGAGGAAAAAAAAACAACTTCTCTCTGAGATTCCTTACTCCTTCACTCTTGGCCTCTTGCTCCGATTTAAAACTCTTGAGCATCTATGGAAAAGAGTAAACAGTCGACACTCCAGGCCAAGACCCTTCTTCAGGACTTGTAAAGTACTTGTAAATTTTCTCTCTTCTCTTTCAACCTTATTTATATCTTTACTGTATGTAGGAAACCAAAACTGTACCACAGTGGCAAACCTGCTAATTCTCCCACAATACAACAAATGATCCAGCCTACTTAACTACCCTCTTCTGTTAGCAACCATTTTAAAAGCCATTAAAAAAAATGCACGGACATATTCCCTTATCAAAGCTCAATGTCACAGAATCCACTCGTTCATGCCCACCAGCACTGGATACCCAACCAGCTGCTTGGAGAGGGACAGTAAACCATTACCTTGGTTGTTCCGTTCCTGAAGAATATGCACACGGTGAAATTCAGCACACAGCATCCCTGCTGCTAAATTACAAGAGGTATAGATTGAACCGACAGCCAGATTTTATCCCCCAAGGGAGGAAACAGCTAATATGAGGGGGCACACAAAAAACTGGAAGAACTCAGCAGGTCAGGCAGCATCTAAGGAAAGGACTAGTGCCGAGGTTTTGAGCAGAAATCTTTCATCAGGACTGCCTTCTCCCAATAACTTCTGAGGCCCTGACTAATCAACCTCAACCTCTAATGAACCTCTACTTTAAATATACTCAATGACTTGGCCTCCACAGCCATCCGTGACAATGAATTCCAGAGATTCACCACCCTCTGACTAAAGGAACTTCCCATCTTTGCTCTAAATGGATGACCTTCTATTCCGAGGCTGTGCCCCCAGGTCCGAGACTCACACACTACAGGAAATATTTTCCCCGCATCCACTCTGTCTAGTCCTTTCAATGTTTGATAGGTTTCAATGACATCCCCCAAATTCTTCTAAACTCAAGTGAGTACAGCCCCGTAGCCATCGAATGGGCCTCATACGGTAACCCTTTTATTCCTGGAATCATTCTTATGAACCTCCTCTGGTCCCTCTCCAATGCTGGCACATCCCTTTCTTAGATAAGAGGCCCAAAATGATGCCTTATAATACCTCAGCATTAAATCCTTGCTTTTATATTCTAGTCCCCTCAAAATGAATGCTAATATTGCATTGCCCTTCCTTACAGTTGATTCAATCTGCAAGATAACTTCCAGGGAATCCTGCACAATGGCTCCCAAGCGTCTTTGCACCTTAGATTTATGAATTTTATCCCTGCTTAGAAAACAGTACATGCCTTTATTTCTTCTACCAAGTGCATGATCAAACACTTCCCTATATTTCATCTGCCAACTCTTTGCCTATTTTCCCAATATACAGACTACCTGCCCCTCCACCTAACTTCATATTGTCCACAAATCTGGCCACATAACCCGCAATTCCACCATCCAAATCATAGACATACAATGTGAAAAGAAGCAGTCCCAACACTGACCCCTGAGAAACACCACAAGTCACTGGCAGCCAATCAGAAAAGCACCCTTTTATTCCCACTCTTTGCCTCCTGTCAGTCAGCCAATGCTCTATCCATGCTAGTATATTTCCCCTAATACCATGGTCTCTCATCTTCTTAAGCAGCCTCACATGCAGCACCTTCTCAAAGGCATTCTGAAAATCCAAGTAAACAACATCCACTTTTGCCCGTTATTTCTCAAAAAAAAAATTTAACAGATTTGTCAAGCAAGGTTTTCTCTTAAGGAAACCATGCTGTTTTATTATGGACCTCCAAGTACTCTGGTACCACATCCTTAATAATGAACTGCAACATCTCCCCAGCCACTGAGATCAGACAAACAGGCCTAGAATTCCCTTTCTTCTGCCCCTCTCCCTTCTTGAAGAGTGGAGTGACATTTGCAATTTTCCAGTCTTGTAAAACCATTCCAGAATCTAGCAGTTTTGAAAGATCAATACTAATGCCTCCACGAGCACAATTTATTGTGGGTCAAACACGATAAATGGAACTAGCCTGATTGGGCATCTTTTATCAGCACAGACCAGATGGGCCGAGAGCCATTTCCAGGCTGTACGACTGACACATGGGTGAGCCTGGTGTCGCATAGACACCAGACTGGGTAAATATGGCAGAAAAAAGAAAGACCCTTGGGTCCACGAAGTCCAGGGAACCCATCAACCATCTGTTTTACTCCATCAACACCACCAATACCCACAAATCACTAGGATGCACAATTCCATTCAAAAGACTTGGGTACATATACATAGCTAGGGTGCCTAAGGCATTTGCATAGTACTGTGGTAATTTTATGTATTGCACTGTACTGCTGCTCAAAAATATCATGACATGTGAGTGATGATAAACCTGATTCTGATATGGGTTTCTATTGTAGACTGAGAGACAGATGAGGGAAGGAGGGTAATCATGGTTGGGAAAAGGGTAAGGGAGAGGAGAGGGAGCAGGAAGCACCAGAGAGACATTTTGTAATGATCAATAAACTAATTGTTTGGAATCAAATGACCTTGCCTGGTGTCTCAGGACTGGGGGTGTCTGCACCCACGCCACCCCCCACCCCAGCACTCCTCCTCTGCCACCTGAACCACACCACTCCCACAGTGCTCCACTCTCACGATTCTCAACATCCTTTGTTCCCAGCAGACACTCCGCTCTACATTTACGAAAACAGTACTGTGCAAAAACCTTAGGAACCCCAGCTATATACAGTGCCTGTAAAAAGTATTCCCACTCCACCCCTCCCCTGGAAGTTGTCATGTTTTATTGTTTTATAACATTGAATCACAGTGGATTTAATTTGGCTTTGACACTGATTAACAGAAAAAGACTTTCATATCTATGTGAAAGCAGATTTCTACAAAGTGACCTAAATTAATCACAAATATAAAACACTAAATAATTGTCTGCTTAAGTATTCACCCTCTTCAAATCAGTATTTAGTAGATGTGTCTTTGGCAGCAGTTACAGCTTGAGTCTGTGTGGATAGGTCTCTATCAGCTTTGCACACCATTTTTCCCCATTCTTCTTTACAAACCTGCTCAACCTCTGTCAGATTGCATGGGGATCCTGAGTGAACAGCCCTTTTCAAGTCCAGCCACAAATTCTCAGTTGGATTGAGGATTAGACTCTGACTTGGCTACTCCAAGACATCAACTTTGTTGGTTTTAAGCCATTCCTGTGTAGCTTTGTCTTTATGCTTGGGGTCATTGTCTTGCTGGAAAACAAAACTTCTCCCAAGTCACAGGTCTCTTGCAGACTGCATCAGATTTCCCTGTATTTTGCTGCATTCACTTTACTCCCTACCTTCACAAGCCTTCCAGGGCCTGCTGCAGTGAACCGTCCCCACAGCATGATGCAGCCACCACCATGCTTCACAGTAGGGATGGTGTGTTTTTGATGATGTGTTGTATTTGACTTACGCCAAACATAGTATTTAGTCTGATAGCCAAAAAAGCTCAATTTTGATTCCATCAGACCATAGAACCTTCTTCCAGCTGATTTCAGAGTCCCCCACATGCCTTATGGCAAACTCGAGCTGAGATTTCATGTGAGATTTTCTCCCCCCCCAACAGTGGCTTTCTCTTTGCCACTCTCCCATAAAGCTGCAATTGGTGAAGCACCCAGACAACAGTTGTTGTATGGGCAGTCTCTCCCATCTCAGTCACTGAAGCTTGTAGCTCCTCCAGAGTTGTCACAGGTCTCTTGTGGCCTCCCTGACTAGTTCCCTTCTTGCATGTTAATCAGTTTTTGAGGTCGGCCTGCTCTAGGCAGATTTACAGCTGTGCCATATTCTTTCCATTTCTTGATTGACTTAACTGTACTGCAAGGGATATTCAGTGACTTGGAAATTTTCTTGTATCCATCTCCTGACTTGTGCTTTTCAATAACCCTTTTGTGGAGTTGTTTGGAATGTTCTTTTGTCTTCATGGTGGTTTTTGCTGGGATACTGACTCGCCAGCAGTTGGACCTTCCAGATACAGGTGTATTTTACTACAATCAACTGAAACACCTTGACTGCACACAGGTGATCTCTATTTAATGAATTAGGTGACTTCTAAATTCAATTGGCTGCACCAATTGGTGTGTCATATTAAAGGGGGTAAATACTAATACAATCAATTATTTTGTGTTTTATATTTGTAATTAATTTAAATCAGTTAGTAGAGATCTGCTTTCACTTTGACACAAGAGTATTTTTTCTGTTGATCAGTATCAAAAAGCCAAATCAAATCCACTGTGATTCAATGTTCTAAAACATGAAAACTCCCAAGGGGGTGTGATTACCTTTTACGGGCAATATGTATATGCCTAAGACTTGTGCACAGTGCTGTAGAAACCAAAGCAGTAGAGGAAAACACATACATAGATGGCAAACAACAGGAATTCTGCAGATGCTGGAAATTCAAGCAACACACATCAAAGTTGCTGGTGAACGCAGCAGGCCAGGCAGCATCTCTAGGAAGAGGTACAGTCGACGTTTCAGGCCGAGACCCTTCGTCCTGAAACGTCGACTGTACCTCTTCCTAGAGATGCTGCCTGGCCTGCTGCGTTCACCAGCAACTTTGATGTGTGTTACATAGATGGCAGTTTTATCTTTTCACATTGGATTCAGATTGATTTATCACATGTACATGAAAACATGCAGTGAAACGCTCCATTTTCTTTAACCTCTCACTCAATGTCAGTAAGACCAAAGAACTGATTGTGGACTTCAGGAGAAGGAAATCAGAGGTTCATGAAGCAGTAATCATCCGAGGATCAGAGGTGGAGAGGGTCAGTAACTTTAAATTCTTGGGTGTCACAATCTCAGAGGACCTAGCCTGGACCTATCATATAAATACAATTGCAAAGAAAGCATGACAACACCTCTACTTCCTCAGGGGTCTGCAGAGACTTGGCATGTCATCAAAAATCTCAGCAAACTTCTATAGATGTACGGTGGAAAGTGTGCTGACTGGCTAAGTTATGGCCTGGTATGGGAACCCCAATCCCTTTAAGTGGAAAATGCTACAACAGGTAGTGGAATCAGCCCAGTACATCACAGGTAAAACCATACCAACCATTGAGCACATCTGTATGAAACAATGCCGTAAGAAAGCAGCATCCAGCATCAGAGATCCTCACCACCCAGGCCATGCTCTTTTCTCACTGCTGCCGTCAGGTAGACGGTACAAGAGCCTCAGGACCCACTGCTAGGTTCAAGAACAGTTACTACCCCTCAACCATCAGGCACTTGAACAAAAGGGGGTAGCTACACTCATTTGAGGACTGGTACTTGTTACTTCATGCTTGCCATTTATTGCTATTAATGTACTTAATATCGGCATTTGCAGTTTATAGTTTACAGTTATTGTACTATGGGTTGCTAAGTATACCCACATGAAATAAGGAATCTCAGGGTTGTATGTAGTGACACGAATGAACTTTGAACTTTATTGGGCAGCCCACATTGTCACCACACATTCTGGCTCTGACAGAGCATCCACACGACGTTTGTGATTATTTATGGAATTTTAATTCCGCAGACACTGTGACAGAGCGAAGTCACTTTAGAACAGAGAGGAGGAGCAGCTTCTTTAGCCAGAGGGTGGTGAATCTGTGGAATTCGTTGCCAAGGACAGCTGTGGAGACAAAGTCAGTGGGTATATTTAAAGCGGCGGTTAATAGGTTCTTGATTAATCGGGGCGACAAAGGTTGCGAAGAGGAGGCAGAAGAATGGGTTGGAGAGGAATGATAAATCAGCCATGATGGAATGGCTGAGCAGACCCAATGTGCCGAATCGCTTAATTCTGCTCCTCTGTCTTATGCTCCAATTCACAAGCACATGATTAAAAGCTACTCCACAGAAATATCTGGCAAAGAGCGACACTCTTTCTCCATCTATATTTGGCTGCAGAAGCAAACAAAACAAAGGCAGTTAGCTCAACGTATGATCAGCCTAACCAAAAATGAGAGGGTGAAGAAAGGAGGTGAAATAAAAGGGAAGAAAAAGACAGGAGCAAACAGCAATGAAAGCAAACAAGACAAGACTGGTAAGCCCATAAATGGAGCATGGTGTTCGGTTCTGGGCACCCTGCTATAGGAAGGATGGGATTAAACTGGAGAGAGTGCAAGAAGGATTTACAAGGATATTATTGAAATAGGAGGGGCTGAGGTACGAGGAGAGGCCGGAAAGGCTCAGACTTTACTTAAGCATGGAAGGCTAAAGAGCGACTTATAGAGTGTATTAAAATCATGAGGGCACAGTCAGGGGTTAATTGTCACTGTGTTATTTCCCAGGATACAGAAGTCAAAGTCAATTTATTATCAAGGTACATATATGCTTCTCACTAGAAAATAAAGAAATGCAATAGCCTAAGTCTGTAGCACAATAGTTTACAGTGAGAGGAGAAAGATTTAAAGGGGACCTGAGGGCCAAGGTTTTTCCAGAGGGTGGTGCATTTATGGAACGATCTGCCAGAAGACATGGTTGAGGTGGGTACAACAACATTTAAAACACACTTGGACAGAGTCACGAGGAACACACAAAATGCTAGAGAAACTCAGTGTTGGGACTACTTCTTTTCATGTTATATGCCAATGATATGGATGACAGAATTGATGACTTTGTGGCCAAGTTTACCACGATATGAAGATAGGGTGCAGGGGCAGGCAGTGTTGAGGGAGCAGAGAGGCTGCAGAACAACTTAGAAAAATTGGGAGAATGGGCAAAGAAGTGGCAGATGGATGTAGTGTAGGGAAGTTTAAGGTCCTACACTTCGGTACAAGGAATAAAAGTATAGACTATTTTGTAAACCAGGAGAAAAATTCAAATATCAGAGGTGCAAAGGGATGTGGGAAAACTTGTGCAGGATTCCCTAAAGGTTAACTTATAGGTTGAGTCAGTGGCAAGGAAAGCAAATGTAATGTTAACATTCATTTTGAGAGGACTAGAATATAAAAGCAAGGATGTATAATGCTGAGGCTTTATAAGACATTGGCCAGACTGCACTTGGAGTATTATGAGCTGTTTTGAGCCCCTTAACTGAGAAAAGATGTGCTGACATTAGACAGGGTCCAGGAGATTCACGAGAATGATTCCAGATATGAAAGGATTAACTTATGAGGAGCACTTGACTGTGGGGCTGTACTCATCGGAGTTCAGAAGAATGAGGTGAATCTAACTGAAACCTATTGAATATTGAAAGGCCTAAATAGAGTGTATGTGGAGATGTTTCCTATAATGAAGGAGTCAAGAACCAGAGGGCACATTCTCAGAATAGAAGGACATCTTCTTAGGAGGAATTTCTTTGGCCAGAGGTTCTTGAATCTGTTGAAATATTACCACTGATGGCTGTGGAGACCAAGTCATTGGTACATTTAAAGTGGAGGTCGATAGGTTCTTGATTAGTCAGGGCATGAAAAGTGATGGGAAATGTCACAAGAATGGGTTGAGAGGGATAATAAATCAACAGTGATGGAATGGCAGAGCAGACACGATGGGACATTCTGCTCCTATGTCTTATGGTCTAATGGTCTCAACTCAACAGTTCAGGCAACATCAATGGCAACATTTTCAGCCAAGACTCTTCACTGACCATTTACTTCCCTCCATAGATGCTGCCTGACCTGCTGAATTTCCATGATATCATGTCTATGGATAGGTTCATTAATAGGAACAGTTTATAGACACGTGGGCCCAACGCAGGCAAATGGGTTGAGTGCAGGAAGACACCTTGGTCACATGCACAAGTTGGGTGACCATGAACATTAGAAACACATCCTGATAAAGGTCTGTCTCCAGTTTCAGAATTGTGCCGTTGTTCCCTCACTATTAAAGCCTATTAAGCGGAACACAGATTTGAGAGGGAAGGTTTAGAAAGGGCTGTAAGAAAACAGAGAAACTTACAAAGCACGCACCGCAGTTGAACATGTGTTACGCAAGCACAACTTCCCCCACAACTTCCTATTAAGGAAAAAGTCAAACCAACAGGCAGCTAACATACTTTTGTTTTTAAAAATATATAATCAGAACTTTCAGAAGTCTAAGATCTTGACAAAGATCAAGTGGACTGCCAGAAACTTTCTCCCAGGACAGAAATGGCAAATTAAAAGAGGGCATAACTTTAAGCTGTTCTGAACAAAGTACTGAGGGGATATCAGAGGAGATTGATTTTATATATATACATACATACACACACACACACAATAAGCACATGGATGATAGAAAATTGAAGAGCTAAGTAGGAAAGAAGGGCAAGATTGATCTTTGTTTAAAGATCGGCACAACATTGTGATCCAAGGGGTCTGGCCTGTGCTGTGCTGTTTAGTTTATATTCTAAGCAGGGATTTCCTCCCTACATTTAGTCAGATTGCACAGAAACAGGCCCTTTGGCCAAATCAGGTCTATGCTGATCAAGGTTCCCCTCTAAATTTGCCCCATGTGCACACAGTTGTCCCACATTCCTCTATCAGCAAACACGGGATGAGGTTCTGCAAAAAGTATTCAGGGAGTTAAGTAACACACATCAAAGTTGCTGCAGCATCTCTAAGAAGAGGTACAGTCGACGTTTCAGGCCGAGACCCTTAAGTCCTGATGAAGGGTCTCGGCCTGAAATGTCGACTGTACCTCTTCTTAGAGATGCTGCCTGGCCTGCTGCGTTCACCAGCAACTTTGATGAGTGTTGCTTGAATTTCCAGTATTTGCAGAATTCCTCTTGTCAGGGAGTTAAGTGCTAAGTTAAAGGACAGGACCTCCAGGGTTGTGATTTCAGGATTGCTACCTCTGCCACATGCTAGTCAGGCCAGAAATAGGAAGATCATACAGCTTAATAAGTGGCTGAGGAGTTGGTGCAGGAGGGAGGGCTTCAGATTTTTGGATCATTGGGCTCTCTTCCAGGGAAGATGGGACCTGTACAGAAGGGACCGTTTACACCTGAACTTGGAGGGGGGCGGGGAGAGAGAGAAGAACTAATACCCTAGTGGGATAGTTTGTTTGTACTGCACGGTGGGGATGAGAACCGGAGTGCCAGAACAGATAGTGGAGGGGTTGTGGAGACTGACGTTGTTAAGACCTCAGAGAAAGACAGGAATCAAAAGGTTGAGCATGGTGTGACCAATGCCCTGAGCTGCACATATTTCAATGCGAGTATCATCACAGGAAAGGCAGATGAGTTCAGAGAATGGATCAACACATGGAATTATGATACTGAAGCTAGTAGTGAGTCTTGATTGCCGGAGGGACAGGACTGGCATCTCAATATTCTGAAGTGGGAGGGATTAAAGGGGGAGGCGTGGCATTACTAGTCGGGGAAGATGTCATGGCAGTGCTCAGTCAGGACAGACTGGAGAACTCGTCTAGTGAGGCGTTATGGATGGAACTGAGGAATTAGAAAGGTACTACCATGTTAGTGGGCTATATTATAGACCACCCAACAGTCCACGGGATTTAGAGGAACAAATCTGTAGAGAAATCGCAGACTTGTGAGAACCACAAGGTTGTGATATTAGGTGAGTTCAATGTAATGCCCTGGTTAAGATTTGTACTGCTATGCTGTGGGTATTTCACTTTAGCAGTTCTGTAAAATCAGTGTGCTCTGCTTTTAGTATGTTTGGGTTTTCAGCTAAAGATAAACAGCTATGATGTTCAACGTAGGAATGTTGTGTCAGCCAATCAGGATGGTGGAATTGGAAGAAAGTTCTACAGAAAGCTGGGCGGAGAGAGGTTGATGACAGACACGGGGGGGGGGCGGTTTGTGGTCCTACTGGCGGAGCTGCAGAGAGGACAGGAGGGAAGATGGCTGAGGATACTGCGGGGAGGAGCATCCCCTTTGCACAAGGTCCTTTGTGTAGATGAATGGCTCCAAGAAGGAAGGGTCAACACTCGCGAGGGAGCGCCCGTTTAAGATGAATTTCGAGAGCAGTTCAGAATGTGGTGGGTGCTTTCACGTGGTGTCGAGAGCACGAGTAAAAGGACAACTTCAACATGAGCGCCAACAATGTGCAAACTGTAATGAGCTCTTTTATTTTTTCCATTATCCTTTCCCTACTAACTGTTCGAAAAAGCTAAAATTTGTAAATATACTTTCTTTACAATTTTATGCAGTGTACGATTTGTTATTTCTTGCCGACCAACAATTGTGTATGGACAGCGTTTACACAGCATTCACTTAAATCGAGATTTCTTTAATCGGAACATTACGATGTTCCTGTTTGGTTGAACCCAAGTCAGCCTGACCCTAGATAACTATTGTTTACGGCAGGTGGCCTTCTCACTGCTGAGTCCCGGGGCCGGCAACAAGTTTCCATCTGATCCCAGTGAGGGACTTGTATTTTAACTGGGACTCCCATACTATAAAGAGCTGGATGGGAAAGAGTCTGTCAAATGTGTTCAGGAAAGTTTCCTTATCAGTACATACGTTTGTAGATAACCCAATGAGAAAGCATGCAATACTTGATTTCCTATTATGGAACGAGACAGGGTAGATGATAGAAGTTTGTGTTGGGGAACAATTTGCATCTAGTGATCATAATGCCGTTAGTTTCAAGGTAATTATGGAAAAGGATAGGTCCGGACCTCTGGTTGAGAATCTACATTGGAGAAAGGCCAATTTTGATGGCATCAGAAAGGATCTGGCAAGTGCAGATTGGGACAGTTGTTTTCTAGCAAAGGTGTACTTGGTAAGTGGGAGGTCTTCAAAAATGAAATTTTGAGTACAAAGTTTGCAAACCTTGGTTTTCAGGAGATATTGAGGTGCTGGTTAAGAAATAAAAATAGAGGCGCACAGCAGGTGTAGACAAGTAGGAACAAATGAGGTGCTTGAGGAGTACAAGAAATGCAAGAGAATACTGAAGGAGGATATCAGGAAGGCTAAAAGAAGGCACAAGGTTGCTCAAGCAGACAAGGCAACGGAGAATCCTAAGGGATTCTACAGATATGTTAAGAGTAAAAGGATTGCAAGGGACAAAATTGGTCCTCTGGAATATCAGAATGGCAATCTATGCATGGAGCCAAGAGAGATGGGGGAAGATCTGAAATAGATTTTTTGCATCTGTCTTTACTCATGAGATGGACACAAGTCTATAAAAGTGAGGCAATGCAGCAGCAAAGTGATAGACTCTATGCAGGTTACAGAGTAGGAGGAGATTGACATCTTGAGGCAAATTAGGGTGGATAAATCACCAGGACCCTGTGGGAGGCAAGTGCAGAAATTGGGGCTCTAGCAGAGATATTTAAATAATCCTTAGTGACAGGTGAGCTACCGGAGGATTGAAAGATAGCTGATGTTGTTCTGCTGTTTAAGGAAGGCTCTAAAAATAAACCAGGAAATTATAGGTCAGTGAGCCCGATATCAGTAGTGGGAAAATTACTGGAAGGTATTCTAAGGGACCAGATATACAAGTGTTTGGATAGACACAGACCGATTAGGGATAGTCAGCATGGCTTTGTGTGTGGTAGGTCATGTCGAGCAAGTTACCCGGAAAGTTGATGAAGGCAAAGCAATAGTCATACTTTATTGATCCCAGGGGAAATTCGTATTCGTTACAGTTGCACCATAAATAATAATAAAGCCATAAATAGTTAAATAGTAATATGTAAATTATGCCAGGAAATAAGTCCAGGACGAGCCTATTGGCTCAGGGTGTCTGACCCTCCAAGGGAGGAGTTGTAAAGTTTGATGGCCACAGGTAGGAATGACTTCCTATGACACTCTGTGTTGCATCTCGGTGGATGCATGCTGCCCTCATGGACCTTAGCAAGGCATCTGACAAGGTCCCGCATGGGAGATTGGTCAAGGTTCAGTCATTCAGCATTCAAGATGAGGTAGTAAATGGGATTAGATGCTGGCTTTGCGGGAGAAGCCAGAGAGTGGCAGTAAATGGATGCCTCTTTGACTGGAGGTCTGTGATTAGTGGAGTGCCACTGGGATTGGTGCTGGGTCTGTTGCTGTTTGTCATTTATATCAACAATCTGGCTGATAATGCGGTTAACTGGATTATGCAAATTTGCAGATGACAGCAAAAGTGGGGTTTAGAAAGCTTGTGGCTGGATCTGGATCAGCTGGAAAAATGGTAGATGGAATTTAATGCAGACAAGTGCAAGGTGTTGCACTTTGGGAGGACCAATCAGGGTAGGTCTTACACAGTGAATGGTAGAGCACTGAGGAGTGTGGTAGGCCAAAGGGATCTGGGAATACAGGTACACAATTCGTTGAAAGTGGTGTCACAGGTAGATAGGGTTGTGAAGAAATCTTTTGCCACATTGCCTTCGTAGAATCAAAGAATGGAGTACAGGAATTGGGATGTTATGTTAAAGTTGTATAAGACATTGGTGCGGCCTAATTTGGCATTGTGTGCAGTTCTGGTCACCTAGCAACAGGACATATGTAAATAAGATATGTGAAAGAATAGAGAAAATTTACAAGGATGTTGCTGGGACTGGAGGACCCGAGTTATAAGAAACAATTGAATAGGTTAGAACTTTATTCCCTAGAACATAGAAGATTGAGAGGAGATTTGATAGAGGTATACAAAATTATGAGGGGAATAGCTGAGGTTGGGTGAGACTACAACTAAAGGTCATGGGTTAAGGTTGAAAGGTAAAATGTTTAATGAGTACATGAGGGGAAACTTCTTCACTCAGAGGGTGGTGAGAGTGTGGCACAAGCTGCCAGTGCAAGTGGTGGATGCGATTTTGATTTCACAGTTTAGGAGAAATTTGGATCAGTACATGGATGTGAGGGGTATGGAGGGCTACAGTCCAGGTGCAAGTCAACGGGACTGAGCAGATTAAGTGGTTCAGCATGGACAAGATTGGCCAAAGGGCCTGTTTCTGTGTGGTGGTTTTCCTGACCATGTCCAAATGTATTTTAAATGTTGTCAATATATCAGCCTCAACCAGTTCCTCCAACAGCTTGTTCTAGACGTATTGGATTGTGTGGAAACCACTGCGTTTCAGGCTCTTATCAAATCTTTTCCTCATCACCTTAAACCGTTGCAGGAAGAAGCATTTTCCTTGTCACCTTAAACCTATGCAGGAAGGAATCTTTCAGAAATATGCAGTGAGCCAACGATCTGAAAACATTAGTGTTAGCATTCTGTCACTGTTTTACCTTGCTCATCCTCAACATTGTGTATGAACAGTATGCGAGATGAGCTTTTCACTGTATCTTGGTAAACGTGACAATAATAAACCAATTCCTACACCAGATCAGTGTCCGGTGGACTGACAACTTTCATTCTACAATAACCACAAGGTGAAAGTACAATCAAATACGCCCCTAACTGGTGTTGAGAAACCAAGCTGTTAGAACATATGTAAAACAATACAGCAAAGTACTGGCTCTTTGGCCCACATGTTAGGCCGAATGCTTAAACCACTCTAAGATCAATCTAACCCTTCCCTCCCACATAGTCCACCATTTTTCTGTCATCAACGTGCCCATCTAAGAGTTGCTGAAATGCCCCTAATGTATCTGCCTCTACCACCACTTTGCCTGTGTGTTCCCTGAAAAAAACATGCCCACTATACTTTTATCCAGTCACAAAATCATGCCCCCTCAGATAACCCATTCTAGCCCTGGGATAAAGTCTGTGGCGGTCCATTTGATCTATGCCTCATATCATCTGCTACATCTCCATCAACTGTTGCTGTGCCTTAGTGTCCTTGTCATGTCCCTGCACTTCACACTCTTCTCAAAGAGACTAACTTGTTTTCATGCTACAATGTTCATCTATTCTTGATAGGACTACAGCCCCTTTTGATGTCTCTCTCTAGGTTATATCATCTTATCACTCAATCATGTCTTCCTGACTCACTTATCAATAGGTTAGATGGAACAGTCAGATTTTTTCTACCATCAGGGAGGAGTTACAGGAGCCTGAAGACACACTCAACAACTGAGTAACAGTTTCTACCCCTCAGCCTTCAGATTTCTGAATGGTCCATGAATACTACATCACTATTCCTTTTACACTAATTATTTGTAGTAGTTTTTTTTTAAAAAGTGTCTTGTACTGTACTGCTGCCACAAATCAACAAATCTAATGGCACACACTCAGTGACCACTTTATTAAGTGCCTCCTGTACCTCTAAAATACTTCTATTGTTTTTGCTTCTGTCACTTCCCTGATGGTGCATTCCAGTTGGTTCAAGAGGTACGTCCTGGACTTAATAAAGTGGCCACTGAGATCATGTTTGTGGTCTCCTGCTTCTGCAGCCCATCCACTCACTTCAAGGTTTGACATGCTGTGCATTCAGATATGCTCTTCTGCGCATCACTGTTGTAACTCAAAGCTAGTTTGAGTTTCTGTCCCCTTCTAGTCAGCTGCAACTAGCCTAACCATCCTTCTCTGACCTCTCTCATTAACAGGCATTTTTGCCCACAAAACTGCCCCTCTCTGGATTTTTTTTTGTTTTTGGTTTTCCTCACCATTCTCTGTAAACTCTAGAGATTGAGGTGTGTGAAAATCCCAGGAGATCATTTGAGATGCACACAGCACCTTGTCATACGCACCAAAAATCATTCCACAGTCACTAAGATCACATTTCCTCCCCAGTCTGATGGTCTGTCTGAACAACAACTGAACCATGTCCCCGTTGAGTTGCTGCACTGAGATTGGCCGATTAGATATTTGCATTAATGAGATGTACAAATGTACCGAAAGTGGCCACCATGCGTATGTCAGTGATAATAAACCCAAATAAGATACGCCCTCGGGGGTGAACGCTTCAAAGTTAGAGGGGACAGCTTTGAAAGGTGAGAGTGGGAAAGTTTAAAGGAGACAGAAGAGGCAAGCTATTTTTAGAAATCCACAGGGAGGGGCAAGTGCTAGAATCCACCATTGGGGAAAGTGACAGAAAGCAGGAACAATAGAAATGTTTTAGAGACAATAAGCAGAGGAACACTGACCCTGCGCTATTCACTTCTTCATGGAGCACAGAAGCTGGCCTTTCGGCCCATCTTGTTCATGGCCATTGCTGACCTGTGCGAGGAGAGCTTGCAGCTAGGGCATGGATAGAGGAATGGCTAACAGGCAGGAGCCAGCAGGTGGGAATAAAAAGAGCCTTTTCTGTTTGGCTGCCAGTGACAGGTGGTGTTCCTCAGGGGTCAGTATTGGGACTGTTACTTTTCACTTCATTTGTCAATGATTTAGATAATGGAATTGATGGCTTTGTGATACGCCCTCGGGGGTGAACGCTTCAAAGTTAGAGGGGACAGCTTTGAAAGGTGAGAGTGGGAAAGTTTAAAGGAGACAGAAGAGGCAAGCTATTTTTAGAAATCCACAGGGAGGGGCAAGTGCTAGAATCCACCATTGGGGAAAATGACAGAAAGCAGGAACAATAGAAATGTTTTAGAGACAATAAGCAGAGGAACACTGACCCTGCGCTATTCACTTCTTCATGGAGCACAGAAGCTGGCCCTTCGGCCCATCTTGTTCATGGCCATTGCTGACCTGTGCGAGGAGAGCTTGCAGCTAGGGCATGGATAGAGGAATGGCTAACAGGCAGGAGCCAGCAGGTGGGAATAAAAAGAGCCTTTTCTGTTTGGCTGCCAGTGACAGGTGGTGTTCCTCAGGGGTCAGTATTGGGACTGTTACTTTTCACTTCATTTGTCAATGATTTAGATAATGGAATTGATGGCTTTGTGGCAAAGTTTCTGGATGATACAAAGATAGGTGGAGGGGTCAATAGCACTGAGGAAACAATGCAATTGCAACAGGACTTAGTCAAATTGGAAGAAAGGGCAAAAAAAAAGGCAGATGGAATGCAGTGTTGGGAAATGTATGATCATGCATTTTTGGTAAAAGGAACAATAGTGCAGACTATTATCTAAAGAGGAGAAGGTTCAAACATCAAATGTGCAGAGGGACTTAGGAGACCTCATGCAAAAATCCCAGAAGGTTAGTTTACAGGTTGAGTCTGTGATAAAGAAGGCAAGTGTAATATGGCATTTATTTCAAGGGGAAGAGAATATAAAAGCAAGGAGATAATGCTGAAGCTTTATAAGACACTAGTCAGGCCACACTGGAGTACTGTCAACAGTTTTGGGCCCCATATCTCAGAAAGGATGTGTTGTCATTGGAGTCCAGAGGATGATTCCAAGAATAAAAGGGTTAACATATGAGGAGCATTTGGCAGCTTTGGGCCTGTACTCACTGGAATTTACAAGAATGCAGGGGGATCTCATTGAAACCGATCGAATGTTGAATGGTCTTGATAGGGTGGATGTGGAGAGGATGCTTCCTACGGTGGTGGTATCCAGAACTAGAGGGCACAGCCTCAAAATTGAAAGGCGATCTTTTAGAACGGAGGCAAGGTGAATTTTTTTTAGACAGAGTAGTGAACCTGTGGAATGGTCTGCCACAGACTGCAGTGGAGGCCAAGTCCATGGGTTTATTTAAAGAGAAAGTTGATAGTTTCCTGATAGGTCAGGGCATCAAAGAATATGGCGAGAAGGCAGGGAATGGGATTGAATGGGGTCCGGGATCAGCCATAGTGGAATGGTAGAGAAGACTCGATGGGCTGAATGGCCTAATTCTGCTCCCATATCTTATGGTGGTCCTGGGCGAGGGCAGCAGGGGGCTTAGCTGTACCTGTGTGATTAAACCACTGCACCTACCCCCACTGGACCCACTTACCCACGATTAGTCCATAGCCTTAGCAAGTCAAGAGCTTGTCTGGACATTGAGAACACACAGCAGTACAATACATCAACAGAGCCTTCAGCCCACAATGTCTGTACTGAGCATGGTGCCAAATGAGCCACACCCCTCCATTCCCTGCACCTACCCAAATATCTCCAAGGTACCCATCACCCTGTAGGAAAAAAGAGCAGGCTACACTCATCTCCGTTAAGTATTGTGTGTGTACCTGCCTCCACCACCTCCTCAGGCAGCACACTAATCAGCACGCTTTGCTTCACGTTTCAACCACTTCAGTAAAACAATCTTGTTTTTTCAAACATGCAGATTAAAAATTAGCTTTATTTGGCAGAAGTACATCAAAACATACAGCAAAATGCATTATTTTGCATCAAAACAGCGAGGATTGTCCGGGGTAACTCACAAGTGTTACAATATAGTGTGCTCACAACTCACTAACCCTAAACATGTGTGTTCGGAATGTGGAAGGAACATGAAGCACCCACAGGAAACCCACACAGAACATACAAACTCCTTCCCGACATTGAGCTCAATGTTACAGCTGGTGCAATAAAGCTTTATGCTATTCTCTATGCTACTGTGCTGCCCACTTATACAAAGGAAAGGACCATTTCTACCCCGCTATTATAGAACCATCTCCTAGTATGATACGATAGGGCACTTGACCCCAGTCTGTCTCAACATGGTTTTGCACACCTTATTGTCTTCCTGCACTGCACTTTCTCTGTAACACTATTCTGCATTCTGTTATTGATTTCCTCTGTCCTACCTCAAGGATTTGGAATTTGGGATGGGTTTGCTATTGTCACATGTACAGAGGTGTCAAAACAATCTATCTGTTTGGAATTAGTGCACATGCACCGGTTGTGCATGCAGCCTGTTACAGTTGCTCCGTAGTTTCTTACTTTTAAACTTTTTAACTTAGTCATGTGCTGTATTTTTTTTCCTCATGGTATAACCAAGATCCCCCAGGATCAATAAAGTATGACTATGACTAGTAGGCAAAACAAAGTTCTTCCAGTCTACCTCTGGACTTGAGACAATAATAAACCAATTCCAATTCCTTGAAGTAGTACAAAAGTACAAAGTAACAAAATGGAGAATGGAGTGTTACAGAGACAGAAGTTGCTCAGATCAGGTAGAGAATAAAGTGTGGGCGAGATGACTAGGTATAATTCTTGGCATGACCCCTCACTCTGTCCATGAATACAAGAGTGTATGGCAACACAGCATGGTTCGGTTTATGGCAACTAAACACAATGAACTGAACGTATTAGAAACAACCTCTTCCTCTCAGCCATCAGATTTCTGAATGGTCCATGAATCAGAGTGAGTGAGTGTGTCTCGCTATTATGTATTGCAATGTTCTGCTGTCACAAAGACAACAAATTTCGCAACATCTGCCAGTGATATTAAACCTTATTCTGATGTCAGTGATAATGAACAGCACGGTACGAGCCTTTAGGCCTACAATCTTAACTTATTCCAAGATAAATCTATCCCTTCATTTTTCGATCGTCCACATACCTATCTAAGGTATTTCTTAAAAAGTTGCTGAAGTATGTGCAACCCTGGCATGGTGTTCCATGCCACCAGCACTGTATTAAAAAACCAAGAGGTTTCTGGAGCTACAACATTACCTCACTTATTAAATTGGTTGATAAAAATAAACCAATTTAGTTCCCACGGTTACTAATCTTCGCCATTAATAGAAAGGTTGAGCAGTTTATCCAAGACTGATACCTTCCCAGGACATGTGACCATGATAAACCAAAGTTTAAAGTAAATTTATTATTGAAGCAAATGTATGTCACCATAAACAACCCTGGCATTCATTTTCTTGTAGGCATACTCAATAAATCCATAACAGAATCAATGAAAGACCACACCTGGGCATTCCACTGGTGGGCAAAAGACAACAAACTACAGCAAATACAAAGAGAAAGAAATAATAATAATAAATCACTAAATATCAAGAACATGAGATGAAGAGCCCTTAAAAGTGAGTCCATAGGTTGTGCAACACACATCAAAGTTGCTGGTGAACGCAGCAGGCCAGGCAGCATCTCTAGGAAGAGGTGCAGTCGACGTTTCAGGCCGAGACCCTTCGTCAGGACTAACTGAAGGAAGAGTGAGTAAGGGATTTGAAAGCTGGAGGGGGAGGGGGAGATGCAAAATGATAGGAGAAGACAGGAGGGGGAGGGATGGAGCCAAGAGCTGGACAGGTGATAGGCAAAAGGGGATACGAGAGGATCATGGGACAGGAGGTCCGGAAAGACAGACAAGGGGGGAGGGTGGACCCAGAGGATGGGCAAGGGGTATATTCAGAGGGACAGAGGGAGAAAAAGGAGAGTGAGAGAAAGAATGTGTGTATAAAAATAAATAACAGATGGGGTACAAGGGGGAGGTGGGGCATTAGCGGAAGTTAGAGAAGTCGATGTTCATGCCATCAGGTTGGAGGCTACGGAGACGGAATATAAGGTGTTGTTCCTCCAACCTGAGTGTGGTTTCATCTTTACAGTAGAGGAGGCCGTGGATAGACATGTCAGAATGGGAATGGGATGTGGAATTAAAATGTGTGGCCACTCGGAGATCCTGCTTTCTCTGGCAGACAGAGCGTAGATGTTCAGCAAAACGATCTCCCAGTCTGCGTCAGGTCTCGCCAATATATAAAAGGCCACATCGGGAGCACCGGACGCAGTATATCACATAGGTTGTGACAGGGTGACTGAAGTTATCCCTTTGGTACAAGAGCCTGAAGTTTGAGGGGTAATAACTGTTCCTGAACCTGGTGGTATGGATCCTGAGGCTCCTGTACCTTCTTCCTGACGGCAGCAGTGAGAAGAGAGCATGTCCTGGGTGGTGGGGGTCCCTGATGATGGATGCTGCTTTCCTGCGACTACACTTCAGGAAGATGTGTTCAATACTGAGGAGGGCTTTACCTGTGATGGACTGATTACGGTGTCTGTAGAGTCCTGCTCACTCCCCCAGTAGGCACTTGCTGCTCACAGTCCCTGCCATACAATGGATGGCATGATGGCAAGCGGTTAGTGTAATGCTACACAGTGCCAGCAATCACAGTGCAACTCACCCCACTGTCTGCAACGAGTCTCCCTGGGATTCCCCCGGGGGCTCTGGTTCCCCCATATTCCAAAGGCCTCACTAGTTAAGGTCAGTAAGTTGTGGGCACGCTACATTAGCACCGAAAGCGACAGCGTTGGTTATTGATGCAAAACAGACATTCCACTGTATGTTTCGGTGTACGTGTGACAAATAGAGCTAATCTTATATCTAACCTTTACAGACCTGCCCGAGCCAGTCCCAGCAGGCTGCCTGCGTCGGCCCCTCCCTCCCTACTTTGCACTGACCAGGACCTACCTTGGAGGTGACAGGGGACGTCATACTCAATCTCGTCGTGCCGGGAGGGACTGAGGAAGAGGGTGCCATCAACCAGCGGGAAGAGTTCGAAGACAGGCAGTGCTCGATGGCAGAGGGCACAGTGGACGACGTTGCGCTGGCTGGCGCTCAGCGCTGCCAGGATGAACCGACGCAGGTCCTCGCCCTGGCCAGCTTGGGCATCGTCCTCCATACGCACGTGATAGGTGTTCATCTTGTGCTTGGGCACGTGCGCCAGCAGCTCCGAGAGGTCCAGCCGCCGCAAGAACTGGACGGCAGGCTCCAGCCGGCCTCCTCCTGCCCCTCCTGCTACCACCGCGCCCGCGCCCGCCGGGCCCAGCTCGACCTGGGCTAGCCGGGGCCCCCCGGGCAGCAGTTTGCGGCAAGCCTCGGCCTGCAGCGCCGTCTTGAGGAAGTCTCCCAGGTGCCGGGGGCCGCGGGGGGTGGGGGCCTGGGCCTGCGAGGGCTGGGGTGGCGAGCTGCCTGCCGGGGCCTTGTCCTGGGCGAGGGCCTGGCGGTCCGCAGAGAGCCGGCGCTGCTGGCCCGGCCCGCTCCCCTCATGGGGCGGCCTGGCGGGGCGGTGGAGCTTGCACTTCTTCCCGTCCTCGGCCACCGCCGCCGCCAGGGTCCCTTCCCCCGCCTTGGGGACCGCTGGCTTCTTCTTCCTGTCGTCAGCCCGCCGGCGCGACTGGAACCAGTCAACGTCCTTCCTCAAGTGGCCCTGGCCGCAACGGCAAGAACAGAAGCGGAAGGCCAGGTCGTAGCCCTTCTTGTTCCACATGTTCTGGCGGCACTGCTTCTCGTTCCAGCTGCGGGCACGGCCAATGCAGTTGAACTGCACCAGGATGCTGCTCTCCCACTCGTAGAAGCACTGCAGGTGCATCCAGTTGCCAAAGGGGCACTGCTCGTTGTTGCACACCACCCGCTGGTGATCATCCTTGTCCAGCTGCACGGCCCGGCCCAGCCCGCACACCAGCGGCGTCGCGCACGGCGCCTCTGTGGGACGCAAGAGGAGAGAGCCCATTAACAGAGGGACACCGATGCGGCACGCACAAACTCACCCATGTCAGCACACGCACACCCTCTCAAGATTCACCCTGGGAAAAGATTAACACCGCCCATTCATACCTCTCATGATCTGCAGAGCCACCCGCTAATTCCCCAGAGAATTAAGATCCATGGACACCCAAAGGGAGAGGGAAGGCACCTCCCTTCCAGCTCAATGTAGTCAAACTCCTCCTACCCTACCTCACCTGCAAGAGAACCTGGCAGGCACAATGCTTGCACCATGATCTCCACAACCGGAGGCATCAGCCAACACACCTCTGCCACAACACAGCACAGGCCCTTTGTGCTGTGCTAAACTAATTCAGTCTGTAATCAGATGCCCAACTGAACTAATCCTTTTTGCACTCACAATGCCCATATCCAAAAGTTCACATTTCAAAGTAAATTTACCAAACCGTCACCATATACTACCTTGAGATTCATTTTCTTGTAGGCATTCACATTAAAACAAAGAAACACAACAGAATCAATGAAAAACTACACACATGCATCTTGAATACCTCTACCATATTTGCCTCCAGCACCTATCAGGATCCAACCATTTTCATTACAAATATCTCCTTTGAAATCATCTCCTTTCACCTTAAATGCACGCCCCCTGATGTTAGAAATTTCATCCCTCGGAAAAGGATTTTGTCTGTCTACTCTATGCCTCTCATCTTATAAATCTCCATTAGATCTCCCCTCAGCCTCTGGCACTCCAGAGAAAACAACCCAAGTCTGTCTAATCTCTCGTCATAGCTGCTACTCTCTCGCACCCTCTCTAAGCCTCCACATCCTTCCTGCACTGAGTCGATCAGAACCAGATTTGGAATTGGTTTATTATTGTCACATGTACTGAGATACAGTGAAAATCTCATCTTACACACTGTTCATACAGATCAACTACACACAATTCTCCTCATGCATCCAAACCAAAGTTTTTAAATACCCGCAATAGTACTTCCTGACCTTGAAACTCATCTCAAAACTCCTAGATTTAGGACGCAACAACTCCCTTTGCAACTGGATCCTTGACTTCATGATCAACAGACCATAATCAGCAAGGGCAAGTGGCAGCCCCTCCAGGACAATTTACCTACCCACCACTACGTCTTTGCAATGTGTGAGGAAACCATGGTCACGGGAAAAATGTGCAAACTTCTTGAAGAGGGCTCCAGAATTGAACTCCAACGCCATGAGCTGTAATGGCGTTTCAGTTAGCCCCAGATCTCAGATTCAGAATCAATATAACGAGGTAGCATTTGTGGGTTCGAGGCTTCAAGGAGGCAGCACCCATCTTTAAGGACCCTCACCAGCCGGGACTTGCCCTCTCTTCTTGTTACTAACATCAAGGAGTTGGTACAGAAGCCTGAAGACCCACACTCAATGAGCCTCTTCCCCTCTGCCAACAGATTGCTGAGTGGCCTGTGAATAAGAGGAAGGGAAGAATCTACTTCTGAAGCACTGAGTGTGTCTCTTCAGGCTCCTGTACCTCCTTCTTGGTGGTAGCAATGAGGGCCTGTCCTGGGTGATGGGGTCCTTAATGATGGATGCTGCCTTTTTGAGGCAACGTCTTTTGAAGGTGGGGAGGTCAGTGCCCACGATGGACCTGGCTGAATTTACAACTTTCCGCAGCTTTTTCCGGTCCTGTGCAGTGGACCCTCCAGTGATGCACCTAGTCAGAATGCTCTCCGTGGTACACCTGAGAAATTTGCAAGCCTTTGGTGACATGCCAAGTCTCCTCAGGAAATACAGTCACTGTCCAGCCTTCTTTGCAAACCTTCTGCACAATTCCCGGTTTAGTGACATCTTTCCCACAGCAGAGCAACCAAGCCTGAACGCAGCCTCACCAATGCCCTGAAAAAACTGCACTCTGACCTCACAACTTTGATGTGATTTATGAAGGCCAGCTTTCGGAGCCTTCTTCACCATCCTGCCTGCCACTCCAGTCAGGGAAGCATGTACCGGTAACATCAAGGTCCCTCTGTTTTACAAAAGCGCCCAAGGCCCTGCAGACACTACCCTGGTGTTATGCTCTCTTTTTGCACTGCTCTTACTCAGAATCAAGTTTATTACCACTGACAGGTGTTGTGAAAATTGTTATTTTGTGGCAGTACAGTGCCATCCATACAAACGTTTGTAAAATAATGAGAAGTTATGCCCTGTGTCGCGACATTGAAAATTATACCATTTTTATACGTTTTTGCACTGTACTGCTACCACAAAAATGATCCTGAAAACCATCAAGATAGCTGATACAATGATTTTAGCCTCCTGGGACACAGGAAAGAGAACAACACTGACCCAGCCGGGGTCTCCACCCTTGGCACAACACCAAGCCTCGGATGCGCATCGTTCACGGAACGGCGGGGAACGGGGGGAATCAGCGAGGACCCTCTCGGGTCGTTTCCGGGGCCAACACTGGTGACACCAGTCCCCCATCGAACCAGGAAGCAATCAAACGAGCCTTAAGGTGCACATCCACACAAAATGCTGGAGGAACTCAGCAGGCCAGGCAGCATCTATGGGAAAAAAAAGTACAGTCGACGTTTCGGGCCGAGACCCTTCGGCAGGACTGGAGAGAAAAAAAGATGCACGCTGATTGATCATCCCCCTCAAAAAGGGGGATGCAAACCTCTGAGCTGTTCAACTTGGGATCTTCAGCTTTTGGGTCCCCAAAACAAACGAAACAGAAACCGAATGACAATCTTTACAGCAGGCTTTAAATTGCAGGATCCGCCCGCACGACCCCCACCCCCGTCGAGAAAAAGCACAGGAGGAAACTTTAAACTCCCCGTCCGCTTCACAAATAAGCGGAGCCGGGCGCTGCAAATGGGAACTAGCGGCGTCTTTCACTGGGTGGGGGGGGAGGGAGGGGAGCTGCAGCTCACCGTGATCGTTGCCTGTCTCCGGCTGGCCGGCCGTAGCTCCGCTGGCCCCCGGCGCTGCTGTTCCGGCCCCTGCGTTGCATGCAGCCGCCCCGGCCGCCGCCTCCTGCTCGTCGCCGCTGCTGTTGGTACGCTTGTTTTTCCTGCCCTTGACGCTCTTCTGGTTCGGCATGGTAGCAGGGGACTGCTGGGGCTGATAGCTCGACTCATCCGTGGTCTCCCTCTTTTTTTGAACCCCCACCCCCTCCCTCCCCCCACAGACCCCACCCCCTGCCCTTGCCTCGGCTCAACAACCCCCTTGTTTGTCACTTCCCCCCCTTATTTATATAACATGCGTCGCTGTGCCTGTCTCGGTGCAAGCGGGTGCAGCGCCGACGCGCTGTGAGCAGGGGAGGGCGTGCCCCGTTGCGCGGGGTGGTGGGGGGGACACTCCGGGGTCGACGTTCCAAATACAGCGCGTGGGGTGGGGGGGGGAGACACTCCGGGGTCAACGTTCCACATACAGCGCGCGGGATGGTGGGGGGGGGGAAGACACTCCGGGGTGAACGTTCCAAATACAGCGCGCGGATGGGGGGGGGAGAACACTCCGGGGTGAACGTTCCAAATACAGCGCGCGGGGCGGGGGGAGTGGACTCCGGGGACAACGTTCCAAATACAGCTAGGGAGGGGACGGACGATCTCAGTAGTTCCGCTCCAACGGGCGTCACGCAATCGCGCGCCCGGCTCGTGTACGCGCTTCGTGGGTGGGGGTTATTTCCGACTGTTGTGCGTGCACGTGCACGTGATCCAAGAATCGGAACGCGCCATCATATATATACACACACACACACACCTTCCCTCCGCGCGATCAGCGTTCCCGACCCTGTGCGCGCTCCGGCATCTCTGCTGCAAGACGGTGCCGGTAGCGCGCCGGGAGCTCCCTCTAAAAGTGCAAGCCCGCTCGCTCACACAGTCGCGTGCTGAGCTCGCCACCGCGCTCTGTCCACCCCCCGGGAGGGTTCATCTTTCCAATTAGGTGTGCGCGCGCGAAGCGAGTTCGGGACCACGCTCTAAAAAGGTGGCGGGAGATCAACATTGGATACCGGATACCAGAACTCGCGCAGCGCGCTCCCGGCACTTCCCGTGGGCGCCAATTTACGCCATGTCCGCGCAGACGACGCTCCATTCTGACTGCCTCGCTCCGCCCCTAGCGGTCCAACGAGAGATTGACTGAGCTGTCAATCAAGCTCTATTTGACTGCCTCGCTTCGCCCTAACTAGTCCAGCAATCGATTGAATGCAGTTCTGTTTCCTCGCTTCCCCACTAGCTTGTCAATGATCGATGAATGCACTGTCAATCACCCTCCATTCTGACTGCCTCGCTCCGCCCCAGCTTGACCTCCGAGCTATTAAATCTGCTGTAAATCACGCTGGTCCCCCGAAGAGGGCCGCCCACTCCAGCTGCGACCTGTGAAATAAACCGCGCTGAATCCCATTGATTTGCTGACGAAGGAGCTGTAGCCATTTTCGGTCTCCTTGCATAGTGTAGAGTACTGCTTTAAGAATGTGTGTGTGTTCCAGATTTCCAACATCTGCAGAACTTCTTCCGTTTCCAATTTTTTTTCCCAGTTCAGATGAAGAATCTGAACACGAAAGATTTTGCAAGTCCAGACTAACACATCCAAAACGCTGAAGGAACTCAGGAGGTCAGGCATCATCTGTGGAGAGGAATAAACAGTCGACGTTTCAGGCCAGGGCCCTGCATCGAGTTTCTCGAGTAGTTTGCGTGTGTTACTCAGATGAAGAGACTTCCAATAGTCGCAGGCGAGAAGAGGCACGGCTTGGATGCTGGGGGCGGAGAGGTCCTTGATTATGGACACTGCTTTCTTGCGGCAGTACTCCTTGTAAACATGCTCAATGATTTATTTATTAATTGAGACAGTCCGCAATAGCCGTTCTGGCCCTTCGAGCCACGCTACCCAGCAATGCCTTGATTTAATCCGAGTCTAATCACGGGACCGTTTACAATTAACCTGTACATCTCTGGAGTGTGGGAGGAAACCGAACCACCCAGAGCAAAGGCTCGCGGTGACGGGGAGAACATACAAACTCATTCCAGTCAGCGGTGCGAATTGAACCTGCGTTGTGCTAACCACTACACAACCATGCTTCATTATGAAGCAGAGTTTTGTTTATGCCTCAGATGTGCCTTTTGTTATAAACACGGTAGATTCCGCAGAAGCTGCAAGTCCAGGGCAACGCACCTGAAATGCTGGAGGAACTCAAAGTTTGGCAACATCTCTGGAGGAGAATAAAGAGTTGACGGGGCTCGTTGACACCTTATTGCCTTCCAGAGATGCTCTCTGACGTGCTGAGTTCCTCCAGCACTTTGTATGCGGTGCTCTAGACCTTGTGCCAGCTTTATCTCACTCACTTTCAGTGCTTGAATTTGAAGTGAGATATCTTATAAGGCTTCGTTTGCAGTCTAAGAGTTAAAGAAGGTTCACCAAACTGAGAGCTGCCTGGACATTGAGAAAGGGACGAAACTAAAAAAGTATATAGAATACATCAGATTGACAGCAGAAACAAAAGCTAGTCTAGAGAAAGTAGAGAGGGGAAGTGAAAAAGGAACTAAGCCAATGGGAGAATTTGACAGCTGGCAGCAAAGGAAACTCTAACGTGTCCTGACGTGATGTATATGTAAATAGAAAAAATGAGATTTAGAGTTTTGAGGATCTCGGAGAAGATCTACACGCAGCTTGAACAGCATTGGAGTTCCAAACTGCAGTGAAAAGCCTGTCTTTCTCACTGTTTATACAGATGGATCCCACTGGCTCAGCATGTAGCTGATCATGCACTGGCATCTTGGTCCCCACCCTCTCCAGCAGTTACCGCCATCACTTTACTGCACCAGCTACCACCGATCGGGTGGGGAGGAGGGTGTGTTCAATTCCCGTGGCCGCATGTATGTTCTCCCCGTGACCACGTGGTTTCCTCTGGGTGCTCTGGTCTCCTCCCACAGTCCAAGGCCTACTGGTTAGGGGTTAGTGAATTGGCGCCGGAAGCAGAGCAACACATGCAGGCTGTTCCCAGCGCAATGTTCACGATTTGATTTCACATTGCTCCGAGATTCATTTTCTTGCAGGCACGCACAGGAAAATAAAGAATTATAATAGAATTAATGAAAAGAAACTATACTTAGGCCACCACACCGTGGCATCACCTGAAACAGCCACATAGGGTAGGAGGAGGCACCAGAGGCGGTGTGGGAGAGAACAGGGGCAAGGTGGGCGCCCTGGGTCGGAGGTTGAACCCTGCAGTCTGGCTGCTCTCCACTGTTTGCCTTCTGGAAGACAAGCGGGATTGCCTTTGTCTGCAGCTGCAGAACATGAACTTTGTTTTCACTTTATGTTTTGATGTACACTCGACAAATAAAGCTAATTTTTATCTTTAATTGTGTTAAACTAACCAGGGACTCCTTTTGCACCCTCCCTTTAAACATGGAGGCTCGAAAAACTGCAGGTGCTGGAATCTGGAGTAAAAAATGAAAAGTACCGGAGTTACTCAGCAGGTCAAACAGCATCTGTGGAGGAAAATAGACGGTTGACATCTCAGACATTCTTGTTCAGATAAAGGGTAATTGTAATTCATTTATTATTGTGACATGAACAGAGATGGTCAAAAACTTCAGTCTGCATAACATCCAACCAGATCATTTCAGATACACATAAGGAAACACTGAGATTGTACAGAAGGAAAACAAAATGGATGCCAAGTAGAGAACATAGAACACAGAAAAGTACAGCACAGAAACAGGCCCTTTGGCCCATCTTGTTATGTTTTGTAACTTAAAATCATTAAACTAATTCAAAAGACACAGGAGTCTGAAATGAGAGTCTAACTTTGAGGTTGCTCTAAGTGAGGTGCACAATTACCGTAGTAGCATCATGATGTAAGCAATTCACATATTTATACATATAACCCATAATGAACTGTTTAAACAAACAACAATATTACTCAAATATTACTGAAGTACTAGATACACACAATCTAGTCTGTGCCGAACCATTAATCTGTTGCAATGAGTGAATGAAGTGAACCCAAGTGCAGGTCACAGTCACGGAGATTGAGTTAGGATGCTTACACAGACGTGAACGTTGGACAACTAACAGGAGGGACCTTGACACGGAGCCTCGACAGAGAGAGATGGGGTTTCATAGATAAACTCCGAAAATGGAGCAAAACTTAGAACACACGGTCCTAAGCGGCCGGGAAATGTTAATTATCACACAGGCAAAACCAACGATCTAGTGAATAGTGGTTGTAACGCTGGGGTTCTTATGCTGCAGGTCTTGATGGAAACCAGGGTGTGCTGTCATCAAACAGAATGAGAAACAAATGGGAAATTAACAGGCAGAACCATGGCACAATCAAAGGAAATTAAGAGCAAGATAGGGAATTAACAATTGGGACCGTGACATAATCCGCCTAGTCCCATTGACCTGCACCTAGACTACACCTCTCCATACCCTTTCTTCCATGTACCTATCCAAATTTCTCTTCAATGTTGAAATCAAAATCACAACCACCACTTGCACTGGCAGCTCATTCCAGATGGTACATGCCAGGGAATAAAGTCCAAACATGTCCAGCCTTTCCTGATAACTCAGATCCTCAAGTCCTGGCAACATCCTTGAAAATTTTCTCTGCATTCTTTTAAAGATTAAAGATTAGTTTTATTTGTCACATGTACATGAAAACGTACAGTGGAATGTATTATCTGTGCCAAATCAATACAGCGAGGACTGTGCTGGGGACAACTCACAAATGTTGCACACTTTCAGCACGGATGTAGCATGCCCACAATTTACTAACCCTAACCATACATTTCTTTGGACTGTGGGAGAAAAGAGGACCACCCGAAGGAAACCCACATCGTCACGGGGAGAACATACAAACTCCTTACAGACAGCGGTGGGAATTGAACGCTGATCTTACAGCTGGTGCAGAGAACTCTGCAGTAAGGACTTGGTTACCGTGATGCACTCTTTCAATCTTGTTTACATCTTTCCTGTAGGTAGCTGACCACAACTGTACACCACACTCCAAATTAGGCCTCAACTATGTTGTATACAAGTTCAACATAACATCCCAATTCCTGTACTCAGCACTTTGATTTTTGAAGACCATTGTGCCAAAAGCTCTCTTTCGCCCCTATTTACCTGTAATGCCACTTTCAAGGAATTACGGACCTGTATTCCCAGATTCCAGTTGAAAATATTTCACACTGCCACCACACAGTTTGAAGCAGTCCAGACCATTGGAGGATGACAGAAGCTGGGTGCTATACAGTGCCTGTTCTCCACCTTCTCCTTCCCTTCTCCCTGCGCCTCCTCCTCCTCCTCTGTTCAAGTTCGAGGGTAACTGCTAACATTCAGTGTCTGTGGATTCTGAGGTGAATGCTCAGCCCAGTGTGGGCCCCACAGTTTCTTCCATGGGTGAGGCAATGGATGGGACAAGGGATTGTACTTTCAGAATCAGATTTATTAACACTAATACATGTCATGAACTTTGTTGTTTTCAAGTTCAAGTTTATTGTCATTGTCATGGATACTGCCAAACATTCCTCCAAACTAAGGCGCACAACACAGGTAACACACACGCAACATATAAAGTAATATTACCACAAATAAATTAACAAATAAAATATATTCCAGAAGATTGACATTAAAATAAGATGCACTTGCGACACAAGATAAAAAGTAAACAGTATAACTCTACTGTTGCTTCATAAGTAATGGATCCATATAATGTTCAGGGGATATTTGCGTGACGTTCTGCATAGGTACATTCCAATAAGACGGAAAGGATGTTAGGGTACAGGAACCATGGGGTACAAAGGCTGTTGAAAATCTAGTTAAGAAAAGAAAAGCTTACAAAAGGTTCAAAAAACTCAGTAATGATAGAGATCTAGAAGATTATAAGGCTAGCAGGAAGGAGCTTAAGAATGAAATAAGGAGAGCCAGAAAGGGCCATGAGAAGGCCCTGGCGAGCAGGATTAAGGAAACCCCCAAGGCATTCTACAAATATGTGAAGAGCAAGAGGATAAGATGTGAGAGAATAGGACCAATCAAGTGTGACAGTGGAAAAGTGTGTATGGAACCGGGGGAGATAGCAGAGGTGCATAATGAGTACTTTGCTTCAGTATTCACTACGGAAAAGGATCTTGGCAGTTGTAGGGATGACTTACAGCAGATTGAAAAGCTTGAGCATATAGACATTAAGAAAGAGGATGTGCTGGAGCTTTTGGAAAGCTTCAAATTGGATAAGTCACCAGGACCAGATGAGATGTACCCCAGGCTACTATGGGAGGCAAGGGAGGAGATTTCTGAAACTCTGTCAATGATCTTTGCATCATCATTGGGGACGGGGGAGGTTCCGGAGGATTGGAGGGTTGCCGATGTTGTTCCCTTATTCAAGAAAGGGAGTAGAGATAGCCCAGGAAATTATAGACCAGTGAGTCTTACTTCAGTAGCTGGTAAGTTGATGGAAAAGATCCTGAGAGGCAGGATTTATGAACATTTGTGGAGGCATAATATGATTAAGAATAGACAGCATGGCTTTGTCAAAGGCAGGTCGTGCCTTACAAGCCTGATTGAATTTTTTTTGAGGATGTGACTAAACTCATTGATGAAGGTAGAGCCACAGATGTAGTGTATATGGATTTCAGCAAGGGATTTGATAAGGTACTCCATGCAAGTGTCATAAGGGGACGCACAGGGAGCAGACCCAAGTGCAAGACACAGACACTGAAGTACTAGGTACAGGACTAGGCATGACAAGGAAGCAAGGGAAGAGAGGAAGGAATGACGCTGGATATTGACACAGGCCCTGGATGAGACTAGGATTCAGGGCTTGGGCTAGGACTTGGACAAGAGACACGGCACTTGGACGTGGAACTAGGAACAAGGAGCCTGGACTAGTGATACAGAACTCTGGAACCAGAGTCTGGACAAGGACCCAGAACCTGGGTCTTGTTTGGGACTCAGAACCCAGGTCTAGGCTAGGACTCGTGACTAGGATCTTGGCAAGGACAGGACATAGCTGCAGAACAGGACATGGAACTCCTGCACAGGACAAGGCACATGGACAGGACGAGAACACAAAGCCTTGACTTGTACAGGACGAGGTTCTTGGAGGTGGCTTGGACAGAACAAGAGACTCCAGCACAGGATGAGGGAATTCCAGCACCGGGCTGGGCGAGGTACTCCTGGGCTGAGTGAGAACGCAAAGCCTTGATTTGGTTGGGGGAGAGACAGGAACGCAGAGCCTTGGTCGGGGGAGAGACGGGAACGCAGAGCCTAGAGCCTTGGTAATCTTGAGAGACAGGAACAGGAACACAGAGCCAGGACCCCTCCTTGGAAACAAGACATAGGGCCGGGACTCATACACAGAACACAGAGACAGATCTCCACTCAAGGTAGTGGCAAACGGCCAGACCTACCCAGCAGAGGCAAGGGTACAAAGAGACAGTTCGCAACTCAAGGTAGCAGCAAACGGCCAGACCTACCTAGAGAAGGTGTGGACACAGAGACAGTTCCCAACACTAGATAGCAGCAAAGGACCAGACCTACCTAGCAAAGGTGTGGACACAGAGACAGTTCAAAACAACAATAGACAATTCCTTATCTTGTTCCAGCAGTTGAACTTGACAGCGGTGCAGGTGAAGGTTGAAGGCGAGAGTTACAGGCGAGGCGAGGCTTCAGACACTGGTTGCAGGTCAAGGCTTCAGGAGGAAGGGGCAGAGAAGGGATTCAGACAGGGAGATTGGACAGGAACAATCCAGCAACCAAGCCCTGGCCTCCAGAGGTATTTATGTGTCTGCCCAAACGAGAATCATGTGCCTTAATTAGAGCACCCAACAGAACAATGGAAAACCAGAAAACCTGGAATACGGATCAACGGACCGCACCGTGAACTGGAATGCGGACTTCACGGACCGGACCATGACAATGACAGCAAGACTTATTGAGAAAGTAAGGAGGCATGGGATCCAAGGTGACCTTGCTTTGTAGATCCAGAATTGGCTTGCTCGCAGAAGGAAAAGAGTAGTTGTAGACGGGTCATATTCTGCATGGAGGTCAGTGACCAGTGGTGTGCATCAGAGATCTGTTCTGGGACCCCTTCTTTTCATTATTTCTATAAATGACCTGAATGAGGAAGTAGAGGGATGGATTAGTAAATTTGATGATGACACCAAGGTTGGGGGTTTTGTGGATAGTGTGGAGGGTTGTCAGAGGTTACAGCGGGACATCGATAGGATGCAAAACTGGGCTTAGAAGTTGCAGATGGAGTTCAACCTAGATAAGTGTGAGGTGGTTCATTTTGGTAGGTCAAATATAATGGCAGAATATAGTATTAATGGTAAGACTCTTGGCAGTGTGGGGGATCAGAGGGATCTTAGGGTTCAAGTCCATAGGACACTGAAACTGCTGCACAGGTTGACTCTGTGGTTAAGAAGGTATACAATGCATTGGCCTTCATCAATCGTGGGATTGAGTTTAAGAGCCGAGAGGTAATGTTGCAGCTATATAGGACCCTGGTCAGAACCCACTTGGAGTACTGTGCTCAATTCTGGTCACCTCACTACAGGAAGGATGTGGAAACTATAGAAAGGGTGCAGAGGAGATTTACAAGGATGTTGCCTAGATTGGAGAGCATGCCTTATGAGAATAGGTTGAGTGAACTTTTCTCCTTGGAGTGGCAGAGGATGAGGGGTGACCTGATAGAGGTGTATAAGATGATGAGAGAGCATGCTGATATTAAGGGAGAGGAGGTGTTGGAGTTGTTAAAATACATTAGGACAGATAAGTCCCCGGGGCCTGACGGAATATTCCCCAGGCTGCTCCACGAGGTGAGAGAAGAGATTGCTGAGCCTCTGGCTAGGATCTTTATGTCCTTGTTGTCCACAGGAATGGTACCGGAGGATTGGAGGGAGGCGAATGTTGTTCCCTTCTTCAAAAAAGGTAGTAGGGATAGTCCGGGTAATTATAGACCAGTGAGCCTTACGTCTGTGGTGGGAAAGCTGTTGGAAAAGATTCTTAGAGATAGGATCTATAGGCATTTAGAGAATCATGGTCTGATCAGGGACAGTCAGCATGGCTTTGTGAAGGGCAGATCGTGTCTAACAAGCCTGATAGAGTTCTTTGAGGAGGTGACCAGGCATATAGATGAGGGTAGTGCAGTGGATGTGATCTATATGGATTTTAGTAAGGCATTTGACAAGGTTCCACACGGTAGGCTTATTCAGAAAGTTAGAAGGCATGGGATGCAGGGAAGTTTGGCCAGGTGGATTCAGAATTGGCTTGCCTGCAGAAGGCAGAGGGTTGTGGTGGAGGGAGTACATTCAGATTGGAGGATTGTGACTAGTGGTGTCACACAAGGATCTGTTCTGGGACCTCTACTTTTTGTGATTTCTATTAACGACCTGGATGTGGGGGTAGATGGGTGGGTTGGCAAGTTTGCAGACGACACAAAGGTTGGTGGTGTTGTAGATAGTGTAGAGGATTGTCAAAGATTTCAGAGAGACATTGATAGGATGCAGAAGTGGGCTGAGAAGTGGCAGATGGAGTTCAACCCGGAGAAGTGTGAGGTGGTACACTTTGGAAGGACAAACTCCAAGGCAGAGTACAAAGTAAGTGGCAGGATACTTGGTAGTGTGGAGGAGCAGAGGGATCTAGGGGTACGTGTCCACAGATCCCTGAAAGTTGCTTCACAGGTGGATAGGGTAGTTAAGAAAGCTTATGGGGTGTTAGCTTTCATAAGTCGAGGGATAGAGTTTAAGAGTCGCGATGTAATGATGCAGCTCTATAAAACTCTGGTTAGGCCACACTTGGAGTATTGTGTCCAATTCTGGTCACCTCACTATAGGAAGGATGTGGAAGCATTAGAAAGGGTACAGAGGAGATTTACCAGGATGCTGCCTGGTTTAGAAAGTATGCATTATGATCAGAGATTAAGGGAGCTAGGGCTTTACTCTTTGGAGAGAAGGAGGATGAGAGGAGACATGATAGAGGTGTACAAGATAATAAGAGGAATAGATAGAGTGGATAGCCAGCACCTCTTCCCCAGGGCACCACTGCTCAATACAAGAGGACATGGCTTTAAGGTAAGGGGTGGGAAGTTCGGTGGGGGGATATTAGAGGAAGGTTTTTTACTCAGAGAGTGGTTGGTGCGTGGAATGCACTGCCTGAGTCAGTGGTGGAGGCAGATACACTAGTGAAGTTTAAGAGACTACTAGACAGGTATATGGAGGAATCTAAAGTGGGGGCTTATATGGGAGGCAGGGTTTGAGGGTCAGCACAACATTGTGGGCTGAAGGGCCTGTACTGTGCTGTACTATTCTATGAACGTGTGGATGGTCAGAGGCTTTTTCCCAGGGCTGAAATGGCTAACACGAGAGGGCACAGTTTTAAGGTGCTTGGAAGTAGGTACAGAGATGTCAGGGGTAGGTTTTTTACACAGAGTGGTGAGTATGTGAAATAGGCTGCTGGCACAGTGGTGGAGACGGATACAATAGGGTCTTTTAAGAGACTCCTGGATAGGTACATGGAGCTTAGGAAAATAAAGGGCTATGGGTAACCCTAGGTAATCTCTAAAGTACATGTTTGGCACAGCATTGTGGGCCAAAAGGCCTGTATTGTGCTGTAGGTTTTCTATGTTTCTGTTTCTAACTCTCCTTGTCTTAATGCTACAGTACCTCCTCCTGATGGTGGGGGTCAAAGAGATGGTTGGATGGATGGAAGCGATCCTTGACAATGCTAAGTGCCCTGCGTATGCAGCAGTCCTGATAAATATGTCTGATGGGTGGAAGAGGAACCCCAATGATCCCCTCAGCAGTCTTTGCAATCCTTTGTAAGGACTTACAGTTAGATGTTTTGCATTTTAGATGTTTTGCAAATGCCAGACCGTAATGCAAGTAGTTAGGACACTCGATGGTGCTCCAGTTAAAATTGGTCAACTGGGCAGGGGCAGTGATGGAGACCTTTGCTTGCCTCAATCCTCAATCTGTAAAGGAAGTGAAAACACTGCTGTGCTTTCTTCACTAAAGAGGTGGTATTGAGTCACCAGCTGAGATCATCCATTGTGTGCACTGCAAGAAACTTGGCTTTCCTCACTCTCTCCATGAAAGAGCCGTTAATGTGTAACTGTACAGCGTAATACATAACATACACTAAAAATTGCAATAACAATGTTTTATATATATATAAGCAGTGCAAAAAGAGAACAAAATTATTGCAACACACATCAAAGTTGCTGGTGAACGCAGCAGGCCAGGCAACATCTCTAGGAAGAGGTACAGTCGACGTTTCAGGCCGAGACCCTTCGTCAGGACTAACTGAAAGAGCTAGTAAGAGATTTGAAAGTGGGAGGGGAAGGGGGAGATCCGGAATGATAGGAGAAGACAGGAGGGGGAGGGATGGAGCCAAGAGCTGGACAGGTGATTGGCAAAAGGGATATGAGAGGATCATGGGACAGGAGGCCTGGGGAGAAGGAAAAGGGGGAGGGGGGGGAAACCCAGAGGATGGGCAAGGAGTATAGTCAGAGGGACAGAGGGAGAAAAAAGAGAGAGAGAGAAAGAATGTGTGTATATAAATAAATAACGGATAGGGTACGAGGGGGAGGTGGGGCATTAACGCGTTAGGGACGTCAATGTTCATGCCATCAGGTTGGAGGCTACCCAGACGGAATATAAGGTGTTGTTCCTCCAACCTGAGTGTGGCTTCCTCTTTACAGTAGAGGAAGCCATGGATAGACATATCAGAATGGGAATGGGATGTGGAATTAAAATGTGTGGCCACTGGGAGATCCTGCTTTCTCTAGCGGACAGAGCGTAGGTGTTCAGCAAAGCCGTCTCCCAGTCTGCCAATATATAGAAGGCCACATCGGGAGTACCGGACACAGAATATCACCCCAGCCGACTCACAGGTGAAGTGTCGCCTCACCTGGAAGGACTGTTTGGGGCCCTGAATGGTGGTGAGGGAGGAAGTGGAAGGGCATGTGTAGCACTTGTTCCGCTTACACGGATAAGTGCCAGGAGGGAGATCAGTGGGGAGGGATGGGGGAGATGAATGGATAAGGGAGTCGCGTAGGGAGCGATCCCTGCGGAAAGCAGAGGGCGGGGGGAAAGGAAAGATGTGCTTAGTGGTGGGATTATTCATAGGTTGATTGCCCTTTCAGAAATCTGATGGCAGAGGGGGAGAAGCTGTCTTTAAAATGCTGATTGTGTGTCTTCAAACTCCTGTACCTCCTCTCTGGTGGTAACAATGAGAGGAGGGGATGCCCTGCATGATGGGGGTGCTTGATGGATGCCACCTTTTTGAGACATCGCCTTTTGAAGATGTCCTCAACGCTGGGGGGGCTGACGTTCTTGATGGAGCTGGCTGAGTTTACAATGTTCTGTAGCTTTTACCGATCCTGTGCAGTTGCCCATCCATATCAGATGATGATGCAACCAGTTAGAAGGCTTTTCAAGGTATATCTGTAGAAATTTGCTGGAGTCTTTGGTGATATTCCAAATCTTCTCAAACTCCTAAGGAAATATAGCTGCTGGCATGCCTTCTTCATAATTGCATCAGTACGTTGGTCCCCAGCATAGATCTTCAGAGATATTGACCCCCAGGAAGTTAAAACTGCTCACCCTTTCCACTTCTGATCCCTCAATGAGGACTGATGATTCCGGTCAAGATGGCACCAGCAAACAACGACTCCTCGTGCGATATCTTCCAGATGGCAAATCTTTCCAATTCTTTCACTTCTTCCACACCTTTTGCTCATTCTTTCTGTCTTGTTTGTGTTACGGAAACTGTTGGAGCCTGTGACGTACAGTTTGAATCTCGATCGAAGGATCCAGCACTCTGCTCTGTCTGGAGAGCTGCCTCATGGAGAACAGAGATGGTGGGGCGAGGGGGCAGTGGTTTAGCCACAAGGAAGGAGATCACAAGCACACTCATGGAAAAGACCAGCGACAATGCACAGGGTCGTGAATGACACCATCTTGAAGCGGCGAGAAAGATTGAAGCATCAAGGTGAAGGCTCCCAGCAGAGGCAGTCAGCAGCCGGGTCAGTACATTTGGCCCTGGGCTGGCACATTTGATCTGGGTTGGCGGTCACTGTTTACAGAGGGACTGAGTTTGTCCAGCTGCTCTCCTCGTATGCAGATGAAAAGACGTTTCCCATATTCTGAGATTTATGTGATTATTGGACTGTATTTTATATAGATTTCCATCAGTTTTTCAGTGTTTTCTTTCTTGTGGACGATTGGCGGGCGAGTGATCTGTTAATTTTTGTGTGTGATGGGGTGGGGTTTGGGGACTGGTGCTACTGTCGTTGTTCCTTTCTGTGAGTGATGGGGGTTGGGAATTGTTATGTTTCAGTGGTCGTTGGTTGTTATTGTGGCTGTTTTTTGCTGAGGGTGAGGGGAGATTTTGGGGTCTGTGAGTTTTATTTCTTTTCTTTTTTGTCAGGGGGGTGGGGTTGGAGTCTTTTTTTTCATCAACACCCATGGTTTTTCTGTATTTCATGGCTATCTGGAGTAGACAAATATCAGAGTTGTACATGTACCTGCATACTTTGATGACAAGATGAACCTTTGAACCTTTGAAGTTTTGATCCGTGTTCCCTCAACTTCCCCCTCCTGAAGTCCACATCAATTCACTGGTTTTACTGATGTTGAAACACCATTCAAGCAGCTGATCTATCTCACTCCTATATGCCTCCTCTTCACTATCTGAGATCCTGCCAACAATGATGTGGGAAGAGGTGTTCCACACTGGTGATAGAATCATATTGAAGCTGGGGAAATCCGTCACATCAGCTTGTCCAACATATCTGTGCTCTCCAGGCAAATTCATTTGGCTTAGCAAGCCAGGACTTTTCCCTTTGGAGTGAAGGAGGATGACAGGTGACTTGATAGAGCTGTACAAAATTATTAGAGTTATAGATAGAGCGGAGAGCCAGAGACTAGCTCCCAGGACGGCCAATACCAGAGGTCATCCTTTTAATGTGAGTGGAGGGGTATTCAGGGGAGATGTCAGAGGTAAGTTTTTTTACACAGAGAGTGGTGAGTGCATGGAATACCCTTGCCAGGGGTGGAGACTTTTAGATAGGCACATGGATAACAGAAAAATGGAAGGATAGGCAGTCGCAAAGGGTTAAATTGATCTTGGAATAGGTTAAAATCTTGGCACAACATGGTGGGCAGAAGAGCCTGTACTGCCTTATGTTCCATGAATAGTGAAGGTTGGTGGGGTGGAAGTTAAGGACTGTGGAACTCTCTTCATATTCCATCCAGAAGAAATGGTGAAAGCAGAGGTGCAGGAAATGGATGCGGTCAATGGCTGTTTTCTGGCAAAGGTGCATTTGGTAAGTAGGAGACCTTCAAAAGTGAAATTTAGAGAGTACAAAGCTTGTATGTGCCTGTCAAAATAAAAAGCAAGGATAACAGTGTAGCTCCCCCGGCCAGCCTCAGGGTCGCTCAGCTCGCTGTTGTCTAGGGAAACTGCCCTCGGCCCTGCCAAACTGCGTAAATAAGTTTGTGTGGATGCTGTGTGATGTACCCCACCCCACCAGATAACAGAAATACACCATATACAATTAAGTGAATTACAGTTTATAGATATTACTGGAACTAGATAATTAATAGAGATAAAATATAAAAGGAAAATAAAAGGCACCACATTTATCAAAGTTCAATCTCTTCGTGCACAAACAGTTGGAGTTCCAGACCTTCCTTCTTCACCCTGTGATCCCCTTGGACCACCTCGACCTGCCGCCTGGGACCAACAATGGTGGTTGACCAGACGCTCCACTTGAGTCTGTCTCTGTCTCCTCTCCTTGCCGAACACCCTGGTCCTCGAACTCCTGCTCAGGGTCCAACCCCATTAGCCGACTCACAGCACCTTGTCCATCCTCTCTCTCTCTCGCGCCTTCTGCCCAAAAACCCACGCATCACAATAACTTACAGACACACTAGAAAGAAAAACATCTATCCCAATTGGTTCGTTCATCCTCTTATCAATAACATAATCAAAACAAACTGCTAGCGGGAGGACTTTCTCAGCAGTTAACGCAACAAAGAATCCATTTCAATTATAACATAACAAAGAAGCCATTTTAATTAGCCTACGCAGTAGCATAAAAGAAGAAATCCCTTACAATAGCTTCATGGAGCTTTAGAGATATTGAGGCCCTGGTTAGGAAAAAAAAGGAAGTGCAGAACAGCTGTAAGCAGGCCGGAACAAGTGAGGTACCTGGGGAGTGTTAGAAATGCAAGAGAACACTTAAGAAAGAAATCAGAAGTGGTAAAAGAAGGCATGAGGTTGTTCTAGCAGACAAGGTAAAGGAGAATCCTAAAGGCTTCCACAGATATATTAAAGGGACAAAATTGGTCCCCTGGAAGATCAGAATGGTAATCTATGCATGGAGCCAAAAGAGACAGGGAGATCTTAAATAGATTTTTTTTCATCTGTATTTACTCAGGAGACAGACACATAGTCTACATAGTCTCCAGCAATGCAGGAGTGAGATCATGGACCCTATACAGATTACAGAGGAGGAGGTGTTTGCTATCTTGAGACAAATTAGGGTAGACAAATCCCCAGGGCCTGACAAGGTGTTCCCTTGACCCCTTTGGGAGGCAAGTGCAGAAATTGCAGGGGCCCTAGCAGAGATATTTACACATCCATTGTTTAAGAAAGGCTTTAAGAATAAATCAGGAAAATACAGGCCAGTGAGCCTGACATCAGCCATGAGAAAGCTATTGGAAGCTATTCTGAGGAATCAGATATCTGAGTATTTGGTGAGACAGGTGCTGATTAGGGATAGTCAGCATGGCTGAGTGTGATAGGTTGTGCTTAACCAAACTTATACAGTTTTTTGAGGAAGTCACCAGGAAAGGTGATGAAGGCTAGACAGTGGACGTTGTCTACATGGATTTCAGCAAGGCATTTGACAAGGTCCTGCAGGGTGGTTGAACAAGAAGGTTCAGGTTCCTGGAATTCAAAATGAGGTAATAAATTGGATTAGACATTGACTTTGCAGGAGAAGCCAGAGAGTGGTAGTAGATGGTTGCCTCTCTAACTGGAGGCCTGGACAAGTGCAATGCCACAAGAATCGGTGCTGGGTCTATTGTTCGTCATCTATAGTATATCAACGATTCGGATGATAATGTGGTAAACTAGATCAGCAAATTTGCAGTCGATACCAAGATTGGGGGTACATTGGACATCGAGGAAGACTATCAGAGCTTGCAGCAGGATCTGGACAAGCTGGAGAAATGGGCTGAAAAATGGCAGACAGAATTCAATGCAGATAAGTGCAAGGTGTTGCACTTGGGAGAACCAACCAGGGTAAGTCTTACACAGTGAACGGTAGGGCATTGAGGAGTGCGGTAGAACAAAGGGAGCTGGGAATACAGGTCCATTATTCATTGAATGTGATGTCACAGGTAGATAGGGTAATAAAGAAAGCTTTTAGAACGTTGGTCTTCATAAATTAAAGTATTGAGTACAGGAGATGGGATGTTATGTTGAAATTGTATAGGATGTTGGGGAAGTCTAATTTGGAGTGTGGTGTACAGTTCTGATCAGATACCTACAGGAAGGAAGTAAATAAGATTTGAAGAGTACAGAGAAAATTTACAAGGATGTTCTTGGGTCTGGAGGACTTGAGTTATAAGGAAAGATTGAATAGGTTGGAACTTTATTCCTTAGAATGTAGAAACTTGAGGGGAGATTTGATTGAGGTATACAAAATTATGAGGGATATAGATAGGGTAAGTGCAAGAAGGCTTTTCCATTGAAGTTGGGTGAGACTACAACCAGAGGTCATGGGTTAAGGGTGAAAGGTGAAATAAGGGGAAGTTTCTTCACTCAAAGGGTCTTGAGAGGGTGGTGGATGTGATTTTGATTTCAATGTTTAGGAGAAGTTTGGATCGGTACATGGATGGTAGGGGTATGGAGGGCTATGGTCCAGGTGCAGGTTGATGGAACTAGACAGTTTAAATGGTTCAGCATGGACAAGATAGGCCAAAGGGCCTGTTTCTGTGCCGTAGTTTCCTAGGACTCCATGACTCTATGGCTCTGTCCACTGAGGTAAAGAGGAAGGCACAGTTCAGGAAGAATACATTACAGAGTAGTGTGGAATGTCAGAGTCACAGGTTTATACACAATCGCAATAGGCCTGACAATGTGTCTCTGCCAACACACAAAATGCTGGAGGAAGTCAGGCAGCATCTATGGAGGAGAGTCAACAGTCGACGTTTCGGGCTGAGACCCTTCATCAGGATTGGAAAAGAAGGGAGAAGAAGCCAGAATAAGAAGGCGGGGAGAAGGGACAGAGGACAAACTGTGAGACCAGGTGAGGAGGAAGGTGGGTGGCTGGTGAAAGGGGGGGGGATGAAGTAAGAAGATGGGAGGTGATAGGTGGAAAAGGTAAAGGGCTGAAGAAGAAGGAATCTGATAGGAGAGGAGAGTGGACCATGGGAGAAAGGGAAGGAGGAGGGAACCGGAGGGAGGTGATGGGCAGGTGAGGAGAAGAAAAGGGGTAAAAGAGGAACAAGAATGGGGAATGGAAAGGGAGAGGGGTGGGAGAAAATACCTGGTTAAATGGTTGATGTTTCGGGTTGAGACCCTGCTTCAGGTATGGAAGTGAAAAGGGGAGAGAGCCGGTACAAAGAGGTGAGGGGGAAGGATGAGCCACAGGCTGATAGGTGGACTGGCAGATGGAGTAAGATAGAATTTAGAAGAAAGTTCCAGGATTCAGGGCAAACAGTGAGAAATGATGAAGGAAGGGACACAAGCTTGCAGCGGAGAGTTACCACACACAAAATGCTGGAGAAACTCAGCAGGTCGGGCAACACCTATGGAAATGAATAAACAGTTGATGTTTCAGACTGAGACCCTTCATCAAGACTGGAAAGGAAGGGAAAAGAAGACAGAATAAGAAGGTGGGCCAAGGGGAAGGAGTACAAGCTGGCAGGTGACAGGTGAAGCCAGGTGAGAGGGAAGGTGAGTTGGTAGGTGGGGAATGAAGTGACAGTCTGGGGGTTGCATAGGTGGAAAGGTGAGGGAAAGAGGGTTGTTTGCTGTCGTTGTTTTGTTACTATTGTTGTTGCTGCTCGTGTTGTTCTGCTGAACACTCTAGGCATGCTATGTTGGTGCCAGAATGTGTGGCAAGTTGTGGACAAGCTATGGTGGCTCTGGAAGCATGGTGACACCTGTGGACTGCTACCAGCACATCCTTAGGTTGTTGATGCAAGCAATGCAATTCACCGATGGGAGAGGGAGTAGTGGTAGTACCCCACCCCACTATTACCCACTTTCTTTCCTCTCCTCACCTACTCCATCTGCCCCTCCCACTGGGTCCCCTCCCTCAATCCACTGTCCTCATTTGCCGTCCCCACCTCTCTCATTTCATTCCACACTCCATCTTCTTCTCCTATCAGATTTCACCAACTGCAACCTCCATCAATCACCTCCCAGCCTCTGTCACTACTCCCACTCTCACAACCGCCATCTGCCTGTCAACCTCCTCGCCTAGATCCACCCAGCGCCTCCCAGCCTCTGTCACTATCTCCACTCTCTCCACCTCCATCTGCCTGTCAACCTCCTCACCTGGATCCACCCAGCGCCTCCCAGCCTCTGTCACTATCTCCACTCTCTCCACCTCCATCTGCTTGTCAACCTCCTCACCTGGATCCGCCCATCACCTCCCAGCTCTTTTTTTAAAGGTTAGCTTTATTTGTCATCCGTACATTGAAACACACAGTGAAATGTGCTGTTTGTGTCGATGACAACACAGTCTGAGGATGTGCTGGGAGCAGCCCGTAACTGTCACCACACTTCCAGTGCCAATACAGCCCACAACTTACTAACCCTGTCCCTAACTGTACACCTTTAGAGTGAGAGGGTAAATTGGAGCACAAGAAGGAAACTCATGCAGTCATGGGGAGAACATACACTTTGCTAGAGACAGCGGCAGGAAATGAACACCGATAGGTGATTGCTGGTGCTGTTAAATTCAAAGGTTTCAAAAGTACATTTAATGTCAGAGAAATGTATACAATATACATCCTGAAATGCTTTTACTTCGCAACCATCCATGAAAAACAGAGGAGTGCCCCAAAGAATGATTGACAGTTAAATGTTAGAACCCCAAAGTCTCCCCTCCCTCCCGCGTGTAAGCGGCAGCAAGCAACAATCCCCCCCTCCCGCCACTGGCAAAAAAAGCATCAGCACCCACCATCGAGCACTCAAGTGTGAGCAAAGCAACAGCAAAGACACAGGCTTGCAGTACTCCAAAGACTACATTGTTCACCCAGTATTCGACATACCACAGGCTCTCTCTCTCCCTAAAAGAGATGTCCCCATTTCACAGTGAGAGGGGAGACATAACAAATAACTTGCTACTTTATAATGTTAAAAGTCCGTGGCAACGCTTTTTCTAAGCTCTATGCCCAAAGGTCTCAAGTCTCCAGGCACACAGCCAGAGATCTTCTGTCTCCAACAACACGCCAATCTCCTGCTGGCCTCTGACCTCTGATCCCCCCATCTCCAGAGCCACGAAATCTCAGACCTCCAAAGGCGAGCAAAGCTCTTAGGCTGCATCCTTGGTGTGACGAATAACGGCCGGTCGTGAAATGCCGAGATCGGGGGTTTTCCCTGCTCTCTGTGGTCAGTGTGTAACTCCAGGTCACGGTCTTCAAAAGAACCCTGAAAGGGGAAAATAGAGATGTTAACGATAGAAATAGAGCTGTTTCCAAAGATACAAGCAAGGGAGTTGCCGTTAGGTGCCATTGATTCTCCTTAGTGTTACACTAACTGCTATACTACCATGCCTTCCTTTTCACCAAGACATAACCCTTTCCCCTTATCTTGTTACACCAACTATCCTTTCAGTCCAGACAAAGGATCTTGACCCAAAACGTTGAAAGCCAGCTACCTGACCTGCTGAGTTCCTGATGAATCTTCTCCAATACCTCTCAGCCACACCTGCCCCAACCTATATCTTTCAAGCTAGTTTCTTTCTTTAGCCTTCATTCAACTTTCAGTTATGTGCATCAATTGCTCGCCCGCCTACTGCCCGTTACACTGCTGGTGCTTAGGCCTCCATCTTCATTGCTGTTTCCATGACAATTTTTATTTGATCAGTCAGGTCTGTTAACCCTGAGCTGAATCCCCAAACCTGGAGGGACGGTGGACCACTCTTAGTCTGGCCTCTGCCCTTTGACCTGTTTGTCACAGGTGACCCTACCAAGAATCAAAGCACAAGGCCCTGACTCCAGCCAACATAGCTCTCTGGGTCCTTGAGGCACACAAGCCTCCAAACCCAATGACAAGGTGTGGACAAACAAGAGAAAATCTACACATGCTGGAAATCCAAGCAAAATGTTGGAGGAACTCACCAGGCCAGACAACACCCATGGAAAGAAATGCAGTCAATGAGACCCTTTGGCAGGACTGGAGAAAAGAGGATGAGTAGATTTAAAAGGTGGGGGGGAGGGGAGACCGAAACACAAGATGATAGGTCGAAGAGTTGGAGAGCAGCAGAGATCACGGAGGGGGAGTAGAGAGAGAGACGGTTCACTGAACTCCCACTGAAGGGAAAATTTAAACTTCTTCAGGATAGGCATCCCCAGAAGAGACTTCGCACTGTAGTAATCAAATCACAAACAAGAGAAAATCCCAAGGTTGTGGTCTCTTGGAGGAGCCATTGTTTTAATTTGATGAGTGGAGGACTCTCCTGAGTTCCTCAGTGGGGTTATTAGCAACTAACAATTTAAAATGCCCCGCATCTGGAAGCATTTGCTGACACAACCGAATGGCTTGGTGTATGGAGGTGCCAATGCACAAGACTGGAAAAGAAGGTTGTAAGTCCAGCCAGCTCCATCACGGGCCCTAGGCTGCTCCCTATCAAGGATGTCTTCAATAGCTCAAACACGAGGAAATCTGCTGATGCTGGAAGTTCAAGCAACACACACAATATGCTGGTGGAACGCAGCAGGCCAGACAGTACCTCTAGGAAGAGGTACAGTCAACATTTCGGGCCAGGACCCTTCGTCAGGACTAACTGAAAGAAGAGATAGTAAGAGATTTGAAAGTGGGAGGGGGAGGGGGAGATCCAAAATGATAGGAGAAGACAGGAGTGGGAGGGATGGAGCCAAGAGCTGGACAGGTGATTGGCAAAAGGGATACAACGCTGGAGAAGGGAGAGGATCATGGGACGGGAGGCCTAGGGAGAAAGAAAGGGGAAGGGGAGCACCAGAGGAAGATGGAGAGAGGGCAAGGAGTTATTGTGAGGGGGAACAGAGAGAGAGGGAAAAAAAGGGGGTGGGGAATAAATAAACAAATAAATAAATAAATAAGGGATGGGGTAAGAAGGGGAGGAGAGGCGTTAACAGAAGTTAGAGAAGTCAATGTTCCTCCAGCCTGAGTGTGGCTTCATCTTTACAGTAGAGGAGGCCGTGGATAGACATGTCAGAATGGGAATGGGATGTGGAATTAAAATGTGTGGCCACTGGGAGATCCTGCTTTCTCTGGCGGACAGAGCATAGGTGTTCAGCAAAACGGTCTCCCAGTCTGCGTCGGGTTCAGCGAAACTGTCTCCCAGTCCAAGGATCCCCATCACCGAAGGCATGCCCTCTTCTATTACACCCATCACAGAGGAGGTACAGGAGCTTGAAGATGTACACTCAATGTTTCCAGAAGATTCTTTGCCTCCGCCATCAGATTTCTTTTATTTTTATTTATTTATTGAGAGAAGGCGCGGAACAAGCCCTTCCAGCCCTTTGAGCCGTGCCACCCACAAACCCTTGATTTAGCCCTAGCCTAATCACCTAATGACCAACTGACTTACCAATTGGTACGTCTTTGGACTGTGGGAGGAAACAGGAGCACCTGGAGGAAACCCACATGGTCATGTGGTCTCAGGGAGAACTTATAGACAGACTGGGAGACCGCTTTGCTAAACACCTACGCTCTGTCCGCCAGAGAAAGCAGGATCTCCCAGTGGCCACACATTTTAATTCCACATCCCATTCCCATTCTGACGTGTCTATCCACGGCCTCCTCTACTGTAAAGATGAAGCCACACTCAGGTTGGAGGAACAACACCTTATATTCCGTCTGGGTAGCCTCCAACCTGATGGCATGAACATTGACCTCTCTAACGCATTAATGCCCCACCTCCCCCTCGTACCCCATCCGTTATTTATTTATATACACACATTCTTTCTCTCTCTCTCCCTTTTCTCCCTCTGTCCCTCTCACTATACCCCTTGCCCATCCTCTGGGTTTCCCCCCTCCCTTGTCTTTCTTCCCGGACCTCCTGTCCCATGATCCTCTCGTATCCCTTTTGCCAATCACCTGTCCAGCTCTTGGCTCCATCCCTCCCCCTCCTGTCTTCTCCTATCATTTTGGATCTCCCCCTCCCCCTCCCACTTTCAAATCTCTTACTAGCTCTTCCTTCAGTTAGTCCTGACGAAGGGTCTCGGCCTGAAACGTCGACTGTACCTCTTCCTAGAGATGCTGCCTGGCCTGCTGCGTTCACCAGCAACTTTGATGTGTGTTGCTTGAATTTCCAGCATCTGCAGAATTCCTGTTGTTTGTGTTACTTACAGACAGTGGCAGGGATTGAACCCATGTTGCTGGTACCGTAAAGTGTTATGCTGACCAGTACACCTGCTCGTTAGTGCAAATTTCTAATCATGTGGCAGCAACCCAATGCATAAAAGCATGTAGACATGATCAAGAGATTCAGTGTTGTTCAGACCAAACATCAGAATGGGGAACAAATCGAATGTAAGTGACATTGACCATGAAATGATTGTTGGTGCCAGATGAGGTGGTTTGATCTCATGGGATTTTCACACACAAGTCTCTAGTTTACAGCGGAAAAAAAATCCTGTGAGCAGCAGTTCTGTGGAAGAAAATAGTTTGTAAATAAGAGAGTTCGGAGGAGAATGGCTGTACTAGTTAAGCTGACAGGAAGGTGACAGTAACTGAAATAACCACACATTACAACAATGGTGTACAGAAGAACATCTTTAATTGCACAAAATGTTGAATCTTGAAGTGGATGGGCTACAGCAGCACAAGACCACACCAGGTTCCATTCCTGTACCCAATAAAGTGGCCATGAGGTGCATTGCTGCTTCAAAAGACCAGGACAGAAATGGCTAATACAAGAGGACATAATTTTAAAGAGATCAGAGGAAAGAATAGGGGGAAATGTTGGAGGTAAGTTCTTTACACAGAGTGGTCGGTATGTAGAATGCATTGCCGGGATGATGTAGGAGGCAGATACATTAGGGGCATTTAAGAAACTCTTAGCTGGCACATGGATGATAGAAAAATGGAGGGCTACATGGCACGAAAGGGTTAGATTGATCTTGAAAGTTAAAAGATCAGCACAACACCATGGGCCCTTCTGCAATACTGTGCTGTAATGTCATGTAATCGAAATTTCAGTGATTCTGAATTATACATATCAGATTTCTGACCTCTGTATATTCATTATCTTTGAAAATCCAAATATACCACATACGCTGGTTCTCCCCTATCCACTCTACTAGTTACATCCTCAAAAAATTCTATGAGATTCGTCAGACATGATTTTCCTTTCACAAATCCATGCTGACTTTGTCCGATGATTTCACCGTTTTCCAAATGTGCTGTTATCACATCTTTGATAACAGACTCTAGCATTTTCCCCACCACCAATGTCAGGCTAACCGGTCTATAATTCCCCAGTTTCTCTCTCCCTCCTTTTTTAATAAGCGGGGTTACATTAGCCACCCTCCAATCCTCAGGAACTAGTCCAGAATCTAAACAGTTTTGAAAAATTATCACTAATGCATCCACTGTTTCTTGGGCTACTTTCTTAAGCACTCTGGGATGCAGACCATCTGGCCCTGGGGATTTATCTGCCTTCAATCCCTTCAATTTATTTCTATGTTTCTATTACATTTCTAGAGATAGGTTCTTCAGGCAGACATTGTGAACATGTTTATTCAATGATGGAACACTGCCTCGTTGTGATGCCAGCCCTCTGCATTCCAAGCCTACAACTCATCTCCCACAGCCACTCGGATACATACCTTTAGCTCCAGGATGATTAATAGCAAGGTTTAGAACTTGAATTCCTACACAACTGTTTATCTCCACAGACTTTGCATACCACAAGTCGCTTCTGGATTGAGATTGCTAGCTATGCGGTCGGGGGGAATTTTCATATCATTTAGTTCAAAGCGGCTCTGCCATGGATGGTCCCACACTCGGCTAAAAAAGGATGAAGGATGGGTGCGGGGCTAACAACCCCATCGCCTATAAACACGGAGCCACCGAAACGCCAAAGACCTCATCCCCGAGAGAGGAAGGGTCTTCAAAGACAAGCTACACCAGGGGACAACTTGAAAGCTTGGCGGAGGACAGTGGACTCTGGTGAGCTGCTGTTGGCAGCCTATGACCCAGGATCACTGATGGGCTTCAAATTAACTCACGTTTAATTGTCATTCAAACCATACAGCTGAACAAGACAGCATTCTCTGGGGCCAAGATGCAAAACATTTAAAATAACAAGCAAATATTGAAAAATAGGTGACAAATATAATTCAAACTATTGAGCAAAGAAGCATATTCGCTCAAAAAAAAACATATAGAGTCCAGACCCCTGGCAGTGTACAGATGCACACAATCCAGTCTGTTAATCCCCCACTCAAACACAAGAGGGCACCACTGACAGGAGAGGCCAGACCCCAGCCGAGCTCAACCACGCTGCAGCGTTTCCTTGTTTCTCACCTGGTCTGTAGCAGCAGGCAAGTCCGAGGCTTGGGGCCTAATTTTCGCTACAACTGAGGCCACACAGCTCCCACATCGACTATCCCACCACCAGACAGGGGTAACAGACCTGCGGCAACTTACATTATCACAGTCCAACAGAGTGTTGTGATCGCAAAGTGAAATGTCCAAGACAGCCTCCCATGTATATACTGCACCAGCTCTGAAGCTTCTGAGTAGCTGGCAGCAGCATGGTTTGCAACCAGGTTAGCTCCTCTGAACCCAGACCCACTCCTCCGACATACTGGCGGGCTCCTCTGATATTCCGACCGGCTCCTTTGACACTTCGAGCGGCTCCAGTCCAGGTACTCTGACCAACGAGCAGAGCAGCTCACTGATGCAGTAGCCCTGCAGTACCCGAAGCTCTTGGAGTAGAACTAGCCTTGGATCATAAAAAACACATTTTGCAAAGTGAAAAGCACCTTTGGTTGGCCCCCGAGAGGCCGCTGCATTCGCACGCGCCACTGTCTTACCAGCTTGAGAAGCAGAATGTTAAAAATAAAATGAGGCTATTGTTAGACACAACCTCTTAAGTGACTACATTTAGAAACAGTACAACTGAGGAATAGAAAGGAATACTTCGTGTCATAAAACATGGATATAGCTCAAGTTATCCCAGTCGACTGTGTTACCCAGTGAGTTCATCCCTTTTGTCTACATTTGACCCACTGCCCCCTAAAGCTCTCCTATCTGTGTAATTATCCTGATGGCTCTAAAACATTGCTAAACAAATGAACTTGAAAAGCAAGGACGTAGAAACCAGGGCAGAGTTGTAGGACCTTACAGCACAGTAATAGGCCCTTTGGCCCATCTAGTCCTATCCACCTGCACCTGGACCATAGCCCTCCCATCCATGTACCTATCCAAACTTCTCCTCAATGTTGAAATCGAACCAGCCTCCATCACTTCTGTCAACAGCTTGTTCCACACTTACCTTTCATCCTTAACCTATGGCCTCTAGTTCTAGTCTCATCCAACCTCAGTGGAAAAGGCTTGTTTGCATGTACCCTTTACTATACCCCTCCCAATTAGATGGGTGGGTATCAATATGAAGCATTGCAAGACTGGGAGTGAGACTTGAAAGAAAACTCAAAATAAACACAATCTTCAGTATGTGCAGAAAAGTAAGAAGCTGTAGAGGGTCGTGAACTCTGCCCAATACATCACAGGCATCGGTGTCTGCCATCGGTAGTATCTACCACCAAATACATCATTGGCATATCCCTCCCCACTTCATTGATAGTATCAATGGGATGCAGTACCTCAAGAGGCAACATCCATTAACAAAGATCCCCACCATCCAGGCAATGCACAGCTCACAGCTCCCATTGGGCATGAGGAACAGAAGCTTGAAGTCCCACACCACCAGGTTCAGGAACCCCTACTTCCCCTCAACTATTTGGTTCTTGAACCAACCAGCACAACCATCATCAGAGATCGCCAGCACCCAGGTCATGATTTTTTCTCGCTGCTGCCATAAGGAAGAAGATACAAAAGCCTCATGACTTGTACCAACAGGTTCGAGAGCGGTTACTACCTCACAACCATTCGACTTGAGAACAAAGGGGATAACTACACTCACTTGTCCATCCATTGAGAAGTTCCCACAACCAATGATCTCGCTTTAAGGGCTCCTTATCATTACCTCATGTTTTATTTGCTGGGTGAGTGCACAGGAAAATGAAGCCCAGGGTTGTGTATGGTGACGTACATGTACTTTGATAATAACATTTACTTTGTACTTTGAACTCTAACAGTGAGATTACTGATCACTTTGCACGAAAATAGATTTCATTTTTTAAAATTTGAATTCTGTTCTTTCTTGTAAAAGTTGTGTATAATTTACGTTAATTTATGTTTTTTTATTGAGGATGCTGCACAGCAGCGTAATGGTTTAGAGCCAGCCACCAGCGATCAGGGTTCAATTCCTGCTGCTGTCTGCAAGGAGTTTGTACGTTCTCCCCGTGACAGCGTGGCTCTCCTCCAGGTGCTCTGGTTTCCTCCCACATTCCAGACATATGGGTTTGTGAGTTATGTGCACACTATGTTGGTGCCGGCATTTGGAGGTATGTGTGTATCCACTTGAATGACAATAAATTTGAACTTGAGCTTGAAGCCTGAAGACACCTGTGGGCTGTCCCCATCAAATCCTCGGACTGTGCTGGTCGTTGACACAAATGATGCACTTCACTGTATGTTTTGACGTACATGTGACAAATAAAGAAAGCTAAGATAACCTTTATTTGATGCTCTGCGCCTGAGAGGCTGCTGCAAGTCAGGTTTTCACTGCTCCTGTGCATATGTGTTCTTGTGCAGATGCCAATGAACTCAGCTTGGACGTTGACTTTATTGGGTGGTTTTTTAAGTTTCAAACAATTCAACATTTCAGTCTTGTTACAAAATGCATATAAAAAACTATCTACCCCGTGTTTCCTGAGGACTGGTTACAATGACGTCACCAATGCTGCTACCGCACTCAGGAGCCATCAGTCCACTTCTAAAACAATGTCAACATTGTCATGAACCCCTTGTAATAGCAGCTCTTCAGTGAAGCTGATCTTCTTCTTCTTCTTGGCCGCTTTCAGAGTCCCCACCAGAGCCTCGAATAGATTGGCACATCTGTCATCAGTGAACAGCACTCCGAACTTGACTCTGATTTTACCATCTGGTCCTGGGTACAATACAGAGAAAGTGAATCAGAACCAGAATTGGAATCAGGTTTATTTTCATAGAATCAGAAACAGCAAATAAACAGGCCCTTCAGCCCATCTAGTACATGTCAATGTTAGTCCCATGGCCCAGCACCCAGCTCTCCATACCCCTCCCATCCATGTATCTATCCAAACTTCTCTTGATGGGCTGAACAGCCTATTTCCATTTCTTTATCTTATGGTCCGAATGATCAAACCCATATCCACTACTTCCACTGGAAGTTTGTTTCACACTCGTAGTACCGTGTGACTGTAGAAATTCCCCTTCGTGTTCCCCTTAACCATTTCACCTTTCAACCTTAACCTATGACCTCTCGCTGTATTTTCACCCAGCCTCAGTGGAAAAAGACAGCTTGTATTTACCCTGACTATACTCCTCATAATTTTGTATACCCCTATCAAATCTTCCTTCAATCTTTTACATTCCAGGGAATAAAGTTCAAACCACATAAGACCATAAGACAAAGAAGCAGAATTAGGCCATTTGGTCCATCAAGTCTATTCTGCCATTCCATCAATTAACCATTTAACCCTTCCCGATAACTCAGGTCCTCAAGTCTCGGCGACATCTGTCCTAATCATTCAAACTCTCATTTTCATATTCGCTCTATATTTTTATTGCCTCAGAACACTTCAGTTTCCTTTGCTGCCACTCTAAAGCATTCCACTACACTACCGTGGCTGTCCCAAATTGTTCATCCTCCTGAGAGATGTTACTGCCCTCTACCCTGTCCCAGCCCACTATTCAGCCCAACTATTGAAGCTGCAATGTGATGCTCAGCAATGGTTCCACCTGCTTCACAACAAATAAAAATCAGAGAACATAAAGAATTTTCGATTCAGTATCTAAATGGCTCATGAAGTCACCGACCTGGAGATCCAAGGCGACGAATCTCTTCGATCAGGAGACCGATCTCATGGTCAATATTCATTCTCACCTAAACAGATTCAAACACTCTCGTTAATGTGTTGAAGACTATGATGAATTGCTTTGCAACAACAGTACTGCCTGCATCTAATTTGGAAGATATTAAATATTAGCTTGATGGGCAGCACTGCAGTGTAGCAGTTAGTCAGTTGCTTTACAGAATCTGTGATCACTAGCTGAGGTTCAGTTCCCACCACTGTCCGTAAGAAGTTTGCACGTTCTCCCAGTGACTGCACGGGTTTCCTCCAGGTGCTCCGGTTTCCTCCCATATTCCGAAAGGACATACAGCACTGGGCTAGTGAGTTGTGGGCATGCTACATTGGCACTGGAAGTGTGGCGACACTTGGACTGTTTTGGTTTTGACACAAATGAGGCATTTCACTGTAGAGTTTGATGTTTCGATATACCTGTGACAAATAAAGCTAATAAATTTAAAGATGAAAGACTCACCTTATTTATCATGTGAACATCAAAATATACTGTGGAATGCATCATTTGCATCAAACCAAATCAGTGACGAACGTGCTGGGCAGCCTGCTGTACTTCCGGCACCAACATACCATGCACACAACTCACTAACTCTAACCCGTTGGAGCACTCGGAGGAAACCTACGCAGTCACGGGAGAACGTACAAGCTCCTGACAGGCAGCAGCGGGAATCACTGGCACTGTGACAGCGCTACGCTAACCGCTGTGCTACTGTGCTGCCTCCCTGTCCGATGAATTTGAATTGGGTTTAGATCAGTGAAGGAACAAGGAGAAAGTGTTGCAAGAGGTCAAGACTTGGATGGAATTGCTTCAGTACTTGAGGAGCAACTAGATAGTTCAACAGCTGAAGGATAGAAAAATAAGATGAAAAGGCTAAGAGGAACGTAAGGAAAGTTTTTTATTCAGTAGTGTGTTATATAGTATATTGGATGCACATCAGAAAAGGAAAATGGAGCTATGGGGTAAGAGCAGACGAATATACCTCATGGACATAGATTTGATGGGTTAAGTAGCCTTCAATTACATTATTTCGATCTAGAATTGGTTTGATTTGTTGTTGTCACATGTACTGACATAGTGAGAAAAATTTGGTTTGCCTACTATCCAGACGGATGATGTCATAAATAATTATTTTGAGTTTGTAATATGGAACCAGAAGGCAGAAGATAGTCACAAGATACTCTACAGATGCTGGAAATCCACAGCAACTTACACAAAATGCTGACCAGGCAGTGTCTATGGAGGGGAATAAACAGTTAGTGCCTCAGGCTGAAGCCCTGCATCGGCACGGGAATGGAAGGAGAAAGAAGACAGAATAAGAAGATTTACTGGAGGGCACAGGTGAAACCAGAATACAGCGGAAAGTGCAGAGCAGGCAGATGAACAAGGTGCAATGCCAGAACAAGGTATGTATGGAGATCAAATGTTCATCTTTCAGTGTAGACAAGAGTCCAGCAACAAGCAGGATAAAGGTTGTCACTGAGTCTGGTGGTACTTACTTTCAGTCATTTGTATCTATAGCCCAGCGAGAGGAGAAAAATGTCCAGGGGGGATCTTTGATTCCGTAGACTGCTTTCCCAAGGCAGCGGGAAGTGCAGACAGAGTAAATGGAAAGAGGTTGGTGTATGTTATGGACTGGGCTGCACGTAGAACACTGCAATTTCTTGTAGTCTTTCGGTCAGATAGCTACCAAGATGGCACAGAGCATTGCAACTTACTGCAAGTTGCTCCCTACAGATCCACTCAGTACTTCTATTTATAATTGTTCTACTCTTTCCCTTGTTCTACCTCAATGCACTGTGTAATCATTTGATCTGTATGAACAGTATGCAAGACAAGCTTTTCACTGTATCTTGACATGTCATCTAATACTTTGACATATCTCCATAGATGCATAGGGGAAAGTATTCTAACTGGTTGCATCATGGCCTGGTATAAAACAGCAACGCCCATGAACAAGAACATCTGAGGAATACAGCTCTCTGTCCATTACAGGCAAAGTGCTCCCCACCATTGAGCACATTCACATAGAGTGCTGCCTCAAGGAAGCAGCATCCATCATTAACGACACCCACCATTCAGACCATGAGCTCTTCTCGCTACTACTGTTGTGCAAGAGGTACAAGAGCATTCGGTTCCACACCATCAGGTTCAGGAACCGTTATTACACCTTAACTATTAGGCTCTTGAATTGACGTGGGTAATTTCACTCACCATAACTCTGAACTGATTCTACAATGTAAAGATTCATTTTCAAAGACTCTACAACTCATGTTCTGGGCATTTTGTTTATTTTCAGAATTTGTCTTCTTTTACTCATTGGTTATTTACCAGTCTTTGCTTATGCAACCCCCTCTGGTTTCCTTGGCTGCCTAAGTTTAAGGAATACACACTCCGGTCCCACCAAACCCGTGAGATTGGGACTCCTCTCTCAGCCCAAACCCTGGTGTGTGTGGATGCTGTGTAATTTGCAACCCTGTTACGACTCAGTGCCAAGAAATAACAGACAGCACACGACATATGATTAAAGGCATTATATTTACGACTCTTAACTAAAGAGTTAGTAAAGAAAAGAAAGAGAAAAAACAAAAAGTGACCATTATAATTAAACACCCAAATGTGCACAAGTTGGAGCTCAACTCTTCTGAAAGTCATATTCACTGATCCCTGGACAAATGCGGCACCTTGCTCGATTGAATCACGGTGCCCCACCGGGTCGAATCCTACAACTGATTCTCTCCAGCCATTTTCCTCTTCATCTCCCGCCAAACAAGGGACCCAGCTCACATTCCGAAGTATGTTATCTCTAACCATAACCCAAACACTGCTTCTACAGAACGACTATTACATTAGCAGCGAAACCTTTCCCAGGGTGTTACACTTATATATAGTTATATAATATATATATTATTGTATTCTTTTATTTTCCAGCAAATGCCTGTAAGAATATGAACCTCAAGGTAATATATGGAGACAGAAATGTACTTCAATAATAAATTTTACTTCGACTATGGTACATGTGACCAAACCAATATCAACTCCCATAGCAATAGCAATACCAACACCAATACTAAAACCAAACCAAGCTATAATGCATCCAGATAGAATAGTATCTGTGGTTCATCTGTAAAAATGGGTAAGGTCTTTAGGGACATCAAATTTCCTTAGCCTTCTGGGGTTCTAAGGAAGAACAGATATTAATTGAAGCTAATGCAGCACACAAGAACAGAAGACAACCTTATAGAAATACCTGAAATGCTTAAAGTTATGAGAGAGGTAGGTAAGATGGGCGGTGACAGTCTTTTCCCCAAGTTAATGGAAACCAAATATAAGCTGTATAGATTTAGGGTGAGAAGAGAAATGTTTAAGAGGGCCCTGGGGTTAACTTTTTCACATAGAGAGTGGGGAATATATGGAACGAGCTCCTAGAGGAAATGTTTGAGGCAGGCACACCAGTATCATTTAAGAAGCAACTTTAAAGATGCATGAAGGGGTGGGCTTTCGAGGGATATGGGCCAAACAAAGGAATTAGGACCATGGTTAGTATAGACTCATTGGGACAAAGGGCCTGTATCCATACTGGACGCTCCATGACTCAACAAGAACTACAAAGTCAAAGTGTAGGTTAATGAGGAGCAGAGGAGAGAAGTATTTCAAAACCAGATACTGTCAACATTAAATGAAAGCAGCGAGTGCAAGGAACAGTCAACAGGTTAGGCAAAAGGAAAAACAGTTAACAGGTTAGATTGGGAATAGGATCATGTAGGTAACAGTGAGGTTGTCTCCAAAATCTCTCTCTTACACACACACACTCCCCTCAATGGAATCACTACATGACACTTGAGAAGAGTGTCATAATCAGAACCAGGTTTCTTCCTACTGTCTGACTTGTTGTTTTGCTGCAGTAAAATGTACTATCAATTACAAAATAAATAAATAAATAAACAATGCAAAAGAAGAATAATAAGGTAACCATAGTAGCGGCGTGATCACTCAGGGTGAGTATAATGTTCTCATAAAGGGTCATTTCCTTAACGGAAAACATCTGTTCATGATCTTGTTTAATGTGGGGAGGCTGATGCATGGGCGGTCACCACACAGTCCTTCACAGACTGGAGTGAGGATCCTGTGGCAATGAAAGCAGGATGATGGACTGCAGCATTCCTCCGCATTCACTGCTGTTGTGATGTGTCATCATCTCTCACCAGCTCCACCGCTGAAGTCTTGGTTGGATCACTCTGTCTGGAGCCTGCTCCTTGACCTTACCGCCATGGGTGGGCTTGCCAGGGGCTAACTGCCAGACAGCATCGCTCTTGAGATCTCAGGAACCGACAAGCCTTTCCACCACAACAAAGGGACAATCCTTGGAGAAGAAGTGTTCATGGACCATTCAGATATCTAACGGCAGAGGGGAAGAAGCTGTTCCTGAATTGTTAGTGTGTCTTCAGCATCCTGTACCTCCTCCCTGATAGTAGTAATGAGCTGAGGGTATATCTCAGGTAGTGAGGGTCCTTTATGGTAGACGCTGCTTTGTTGAGGAACTGTTGGTGGGGAGGGTTGTGTCCATGATGGATCTGGCTGAGTCTACAATGCTCTGCAGCCTCTTCTGGATCTGTGCACTGGACCTTCCACACTGGGCTGTGATGCAACCAGTCGGAATGAGCTCCACCGGACACCTGCAGAAATTTGAAAGAGTCTTTGGTGACATACCAAGTCTCCTCAAACTCTTGACGACATGGAATTTAACGCAATGCTAAATAAAATGTACTTCTATTTTCCCTCATGTTGTCGTCTTGAGAAGGGAAAGGTCGTCAAGTAAATAGGTACCCAGAAGCAGAGAATGGACACCAATTCAGATCCCCACCCCCCAGTCCATCTGATCTGTGGATCAGTGTTCTAAATCTTCAGCAAGGTAGTCAGGTCTTATAGCTGTCACAGGAATCTTATGGAGAAGAGGAAGTTAGTCAGCTCACAGGAATCTTATGGAGAAAATTATGCTGCTGGTTTTGTTTGGACACGTCCTTTGTAAAGGAATGTAATGATTGCTTTCTAAGAGTTTTTTTTCTGAACAGTGTCAGTTTCAGTGACACAGACAAACAACTTCAGGGACATTTCTACATAAAGCCCATCCTCAGCTTTAAACTTCTGTTGAAGTATCTTGGGGTCCACATGCTTAGATCCCTCAAGGTTGCTGTGCATGATGATAGGGTGGTTATGAAGGCGTATGCTGTGTTGGCCTTCATTAGATGGAAGATTGAGTTCAAAAGTCATGAGATAATGTTGCAGCTCTATAAAACCCTGGTTAGACCACACAGGAGTATTGTGTTTGGTTCTAGTTTCCTCATTATAAGAAGAATGTAGAAGCTTTAGAGTGGGTTCAAGGGAGATTCACTAAGGTGCTGCCTGGACTAGAGAACATATCTTATGAGGAAAGGTTGAGCTTTTCTCCTCAGAATGAAGAAAGATAAGAGATGACTTCATAGAGGCATAAAAGGTAATAAGAGGGCAGCCAACATCTTTTCCCAGGGTGGAAATAGTTAATACAAGAGGGCATAATTTTAAGGTGATTGAAGGAAAGTATATGGGGATGTCGAAGGTGGTGAGTGTGTGGAACTTGTTGCCAGGGTGGTGATAGAGGCTGATACATTAGGGACGTTCAAGGGACTCTTAGATTGGCACATGGATGATAGATAGATGGAGCGCTATATAGGAGGGAATGGTTACATTGATCTTGGTGTGGGTTAAAAGGTCGGCAAAACATGTAGGCAGAAGGGCCTGAACTGTGCTGTGCGGTTCTATACTCAGTGATCACTTTATTAGGTACACATGCTTGTTAATGTAAATATCTCATCAGTCAATCGTGTGCCAGCAACTCCATGCACAAAATCTTGCAGGCATGGTCAAGAGGTTTAGTTGATGTTCAGACCAAACATCAGAATGGGGAAGAAATGCCAGAGCAGAGTGGTTTGAGTATCTCAGATACTGCTGATCTCCTGGGATTTTCATGCACAACAGACTCTAGAGTTTACAGAGAACGGTGCGAAGTACAAAAAAAAAATCCAGTGAGCGGCAGTTCTGAGGGTGAAAACGCCTTGTTAATGAGCGAGGTCAGAGGAGAAAGGCCAGACTGGTTTAACCTGACAGGAAGGCAACAGTAACTTAAATAACCACGCGCTACAACAGTGGTGTGCAGAAGAACATCTCTGAACGCACAGCACGTTGAACCTCGAAGTGGATGGGCTGCAGCAGCGGAAGACCATGAACGTACACTCAGTGGCCACTTTATTAGGTATAGGAAGTACAGTGGCCGGAGTGTTCTAAACAGGCAGATTCAGCAGCACTAAACCTGTCACTCAGTTGGAGTTAGAGAATCTTACAGCAGACAAACAGGCCCTTTGGCCCACCATGTCTGTACTGAACATCTCAAATCCATCATACTAACCAGCAACCACAGGTGCTGGCGATGTCGCATTCCTGCAGAACCATCTGCAATCCTCTGTAATGCAAAGCCGCATCATCTGCTCATGCGTTAAGAAATGCAGCTTGAAGACAGAAGAACTCACTCACCTGTTTACATGTAAGTATTGCGAGAGCTGGCACAGTAGCACAGTGGTTAGCACAACGCTTTACAGTACCAGCGATCCAGGTTCAATTCCCACTGCTGTCCGTCAGGAGTTTGTACATTCTCCCCGTGATCGCGCGGGTTTCCTCCGGGTGCTCCGGTTTCCTCCCACAGTCCAAGGACGTACCAAAGTAGGTCAATTGGTCATCGTAAATTGTCCTGGGATTAGGCTATGGTTGAATTTGGTGGGTTGCAGGGTGGAGTGGCTTGGTGGGCTGGAGGGGTCCGTTCTGCACTGCGTCTCTAAATAATTAAACCCACTAACAAACAAGGTAGGGGAACTTGTACCATATACCCACCATCCTCTGTGTGGAAAAAGATGCCCCTCACATTCCTTTCAAAATGTTCCCTCTCATATTAAACCTATACCCTCCCACTGTAAACTCGCCTGCTCTGGATGACATCTTCCAGCCTGCACATGCAGACACCTTTGAGTTTCCACCCAGCTAGCAGGCTTCCCTTGCAACTCATCACCTGCAGCCCATTTAACCCCAGTTCTCACCCACAGTCCATGGTTACTTATTGAATCAGTTACTCCCTGCCTAAAGTTTATCTTGTTACCTTGTTACCTGCTGTGTTTAGTAACAGTTTTTTCTTGCTTTGTGCCCCCCCCCCACCCCCGGTTTTATTATTTTGTGTTCTCTGCTGCTGTGCCTTTGGGTCAAGCCTCCTCTGCGTTTTCTGACACCTGGGGAAAAAGACCGTGACAATGTCCCTCATGACCGTATAAACTTCTATAAGGTCACCTCTCAGCTTTCTACAATCCAGGGAAAAATAAAGTCCCAGCCAATCAAGGCTGTCCTTAAAACTCAAGTCCTCCACTCCTGGTACTATCCTTGGGAATGTAAATTTGGTGAAAAGGAAGATGAGATGCTGAGCTGGGTGGTGGGTGGTAAGGGTCTGGATGAGCTGCAGGGAAGTGACTGTTGCCTGTGTTGTTCCGCTGAACATTGTGGACGTGCTGTGTGCTTTTCTCCCCCACAGATGTTGCTTGGCCTGCTGAGCTCCTCCAGCATTTTGTGTGTGATGCTTTGTGCCGGGATGCGTGGCGACACTTGGCTGCCTTCAACACATCCTTGGTTGGTAACGCAAACGATGCGTTTCACCGTCTGGATGTACGTGTGACAAATACATGAATCTGAATCGGAAAGAGCGAGTTGAGATGGTAGTAGCGGAACGGAGCAACGGAAGAGCCCCACCGGGATGACTGAGGTTGAGCGAGTGGGCGAAGAATGTAATACAGAAGGTGAATAACATACACAACACGCTGGAGAAACTCAGCAGGTCAGGCAGCATCTATGTAAACTTTAGGTTTTCCAATAGATGTCGACATTTTGGGCCGAGCCCCTTCATCAATCCCGCTGAGTTTCTCCAGCGTTTTGTGTGTTACTCTGGATTTCCAGCTTCTGCAGGATCTCTTGCACTTAAAACAGAAGGTGGAATCGGCAGACAGACGGACGAGCATCAGAGAAACGCGCAAGTATAGCAGCGTCTGACCGGGGGAGAGCTCTCCAGCGCGGCCCACGTGAGACAATGTAACTGGTGCGGAAGTCAGTGACTTAACCAACGCCCAGTGTCGGGCATAACCGGACGTGTATTAGTCCGGCAATAATGCACACAGAAAAAAATCAAAGGTTTCTTATTAAGACCAAGGTTAAGCTCAACTTAGAAAAAATAACATGCACCCTCTCCTTTCTACTGTAGAAGGTATAATTATATTGCTTTTGCACGATCCGCAAGCACAACGCATTTAGCTGCAAATGTTGGTGATTTCACCGCTTCAGGTCTCAATCTGCCTCCCATCGTAGCCACCCCTGCGCGCCACAATTGCAAGTCAAAGTATACATACTTTAGCCTCCTCTGGTCGCCGGTTAAGTTGTGTTCGGTGGGTTACCATACAACTACAGGAAGTGTTAAAAACAAGGAAGTTGAGGCGAGGGCTCAGACTGCCCGGGCTGACGTCAGGGAGAGAGCTCTGTGGAATTGCGGCGGGTTTCCACCAGGGGTTGCTGTCTGCCCTGAGAGAATCCCGCGTGAACTGGCTGTCCTGGACTCGCACAGCACGGAACCCGCTCTTCCGCCCAGTTCATTCATATCGACCGAGAACCCATAAAACCCAGTCCCTTTGACTCATTTCCCACTTGTCCTTTCCACAGTCACTCAACGCTTTCAGAACAGCTTCGTTCCCTCTGCCTTTATGAACACTAACTCATCTTCACTATTTTGTTCAGATTTTTAATAAGATAGATCTATCTTACTTATTCTATATATTCATTGTGACGTACAGATTTGTTTATTAATCGCATTATACTGCTGCCGTAAAACAACCAATTTCATGACATGTCGGTGATAACAAACCTGATTCAGATCCATGTATCCGTCCCAAAGTCTTTCAAGTATTGCTCATGCACCGACCTCAACCACTTCCTGTGGAAGCTCGTTCTACAAACTCCATCCTTTGTGTGGGAGAAAAAAAAAGTTGCCTTTCAGGTTCTGATTAAATCTCTCCTCCCTCACATTTAAACTCTACCCTCTATTCCTTGATCACCAACCCTGGGGAAAAGACTGTGTGCATTCAAAAAATGATGAATGAATGATAAGCTTTATTTGTTAGATTTACATCAAAGCATACACTTGGTTGCCACTTTATTACAGGGGGTAACCAACAAAGTAGCCACTGTGTGTATGATTGTCATCTTTTGCTGGTGTAGCCCATTCACTTCAAGTTCGACATGTTATGCATTCAGAGATATTCATCTACACACCACTGCTGTAACATGTGGTTATTTGAGTTACTGTAACCTTCCTATTGGTTTGAGCCAGTCTGGCCTTTGTCTTCTGACCTCTCCCATTAACAAGGCATTTTCACCCACAGAACTGCTGCTCACTGGATTTTTTTTTTTGTTTTTCACATCATTCTCTGTAAACCTTAGAGACTGTTGTGTGTGAAAATCCCAGGAGATCAGCAGTTTTCAAGATACTCAAACCACCCCATCTGGCACCAGCAATCGTTCCACAGTCAAATTCACGTAGATGACACTTCTTCCCCATTCTGATCTTTGGTCTGAACAACCACTGAACCTCTTGATCATGACTGCATGCTTTTATGCATCGAGTTGCTGCCACATGATTGGCTGGTTAGATATTTGCATTAACGAGCAGGTGTACATAATAAAGTCACTACGGAACTTGTAGGGAAACACATCTTTTGAGTCAAATCAAATCAGCAAGAGGCAACCCACAAGAGTAGCCATGCACCTGGTGACAGCATAGCATGCCCATAACTTACTAACCCTAACTATACGGCTTTGAATTGTGGGAGGAAACCCATGTGGTCATGAGCTCCTTACAGACAGTGGTGGGAATCAAATCACTGGCACTGTAAAGTGATTGTGCTAACTGCTACACTTACGTGCTTCCGATAGTACATTCATACTATCTATGCCCTCATGATTTTATATACCTCTGTAAGATCATCCCTCACTTTCAGTACTCCAAGGAATAAAGTCCTAGCATACCCAACCTCTCCATATAACTCAGGACCTGACAATATCCTGACAAATGTCTGGATTACAAACTACATCCCCCCAGAGTATCTTTGTACAACACGTGGGAAAGAAGTGTAGCTCTCCATATAACTCAGGACCTGACAATATCCTGACAAATGTCTGGATTACAAACTACATCCCCCCAGAGTATCTTTGTACAACACATGGGAAAGAAGTGTAGGAAGGAGGTGCAGAAGGTGCAGAGGAAGTGTAGGCAGTAGATGATTGGATTGTAGTGGGTGCAGAGGAAGTGTAGAAAGGAAGTGATTGCACTGCAGAGGATGCAGGAGGAAGATTAGGAAGAAGGTGATTCACTGCAGAGGAAGTGTAGGAAGAAGGTGATTCACTACAGAGGAAGTGTAGAAGGGAGGTGCTTCACTACAGAGGAAGTGTAGGAAGAAGGTGATTCACTACAGAGTAAGTGTAGGAAGAAAGTGATTCAATACAGAGGAAGTGTAGGAAGGAGGTGATTCACTACAGAGGAAGATTAGGAAGAAGGTGATTCACTGCAGAGGAAGTGTAGGAAGAAGGTGATTCACTAGAGAGGAAGTGTAGAAGGGAGGTGATTCACTACAGAGGAAGTGTAGGAAGAAGGTGATTCACTACAGAGGAAATGTAGGAAGGAGGTGATTCACTACAGAGGAAGATTAGGAAGAAGGTGATTCACTGCAGAGGAAGTGTAGGAAGGTGATTCACTGCAGAGGAAGTGTAGAAAGGAAGTGATTCACTGCAGAGGAAGTATAGGAAGAAGGTGATTCACTACATGGGGAAGTGTAGGAAGGAAGTGATTCACTACAGAGGAAGTGTAGGAAGAAGGTGATTCACTACAGAGGAAGTGTAGGAAGGCGGTGATTCACTACAGAGGAAGTGTAGGAAGAAGGTGATTCACTACAGAGGAAGTGTAGGAAGGTGGTGATTCACTACAGAGGAAGTGTAGGAAGAAGGTGATTCACTGCAGGGGAAGTGTAGGAAGAAGGTGATTCACTACAGAGGAAGTGTAGAAGGGAGGTGATTCACTACAGAGGAAGTGTAGGAAGAAGGTGATTCACTACAGAGTAAGTGTAGAAAGGAAGTGATTCACTGCAGAGGAAGTATAGGAAGAAGGTAATTCACTACAGAGGAAGTGTAGGAAGGAGGTGATTCCCTACAGAGGAAGTGTAGGAAGAAGGTGATTCACTACAGAGGAAGTGTAGAAAGGAAGTGATTCACTGCAGAGGAAGTATAGGAAGAAGGTGATTCACTACATGGGGAAGTGTAGGAAGGTGGTGATTCACTACAGAGGAAGTGTAGGAAGAAGGTAATTCACTACAGAGGAAGTGTAGGAAGAAAGTGATTCACTACAGAGGAAGTGTAGGAAGGCGGTGATTCACTACAGAGGAAGTGTAGGAAGAAGGTGATTCACTACAGAGGAGGTGTAGGAAGGTGGTGATTCACTATAGAGGAAGTGTAGGAAGAAGGTGATTCACTACAGAGGAAGTGTAGGAAGGAGGTGATTCACTACAGAGGAAGATTAGGAAGAAGGTGATTCACTGCAGAGGGGGTGTAGAAGGGAGGTGACTGCACTCAGAGGAAGTGTAGCAAGAAGGTGATTCACTACAGAGGAAGTGTAGGAAGGAGGTGATTCAGTACAGAGGAAGTGTAGGAAGAAGGTGATTCACTACAGAGGAAGTGTAGGAAGAAGGTGATTCACTACAGAGGAAGTGTAGGAAGGAGATGATTCACTATAGAGGAAGTGTAGGAAGGAGGTGATTCACTACAGAGGAAGTGTAGGAAGGAAGTGATTCACTACAGAGGAAGTGTAGGAAGGAGGTGATTCACTGCAGAGGAAGTGTAGAAGGGAGGTGATTGCACTCAGAGGAAGTGCAGAGTGTAATCAAAACATTAAACTAATTCAAAGGAAGAGACAAAAGTCTGGGAATGCGGCTATAACTTTATGTGGTAGTGTGATGACATACGCAATTCATGTATTTATACATATAAACCTGTAATTAATTATTCAAACAAACAAGAATGCTGAATCAACCAATATATTTGCAAGATTACTCAAATATTACTTATATATTAAATACACAACACTCCTTCCTACTTAGCTATAAACTCAATAGAGAATGTATCTTTATGTACACAGTATATTATATAATAATTATTATTTACAGACATCCACAGGATAATAAATTTTAAATGGTCCCATTCAGGCCTAAAGATTTAATTGTTGAGGAGAATTTCTTTGCTGACAAGGGGCATCACTCTGCTTGGCAGGTGAGACTTGTGGCTGTGAAAGAATTTCAGTTTCCGGAGTCTCTTCAGTGGTGATTGTAGGAGTTGCTGGAAGAGGTTCTGACAGCAGTAGCTACCTCTTCCTTGGGAAGGTGCATTTAGTTTTACCCCTTGAAGATGGTTACAGTGAACAACACAACCAAGGATGACATCCTTCAAACAGTTCACAAAACTACCTCCTTCATTTCTTTTACATCCTTTTTTTTCAAATGTGGTTCTGCTGCTGTTGGCATCTGTAACCTTCATTTTGTTGGAGAGTTTTCAGACTGATTGAGTGACCTGGCACTTCACTATCTTCAAAGGAGTTTGGTGAGGTTTTGAGTGAAGTGTACAGCCTTGAGACCAAGAAGCCTGGAGATTGTGATGGACTCCATTTCTCACCAATTTCACCGATTAAAGTATCGAGGAAGATTGAAAACATCAAGGACGAGAGCAGAAGGCAAGTGAGTGCTCAGCACCATCTACCTGCCGGTGACCAGTCTCTCTCTCTCTCATTCACTGCTGCCGGAGGAAGATGACTGCATGTGACAGTCTCTCTCTCCCTCCTGTCTGCTGGTCTTGAAGTAAGGTGTTCCAATTATCTCTCTCACTCTCCCACTACCGGAGGATTGTGCCAGGGTCATTTGTCTTGGCACGGTTTAATTAACATGTTTCGTGTATTGGATTCTGTAATTTACATCACGATGTGTTTCTAGTTTCTGATTACTCCTTTTTTTTTGCTATTTTGTGTGTTTTTTGATCAGGGCTGGATTGGCCCTGCACCTGAAGGTAACAAACAACACTGAGCTAGATTGAAGTGAAGTGAATTGAACTGAATATGCCTGGACTGTTATGATGATTTGTGGCTTAGTGTTTTAGATTCTGTGTTCCTTGCACTTTGTTTGCCATTTGCACGATCTGTTCTTTTTTTGCCTGTCGGGTTTTTGATGTTTTTCCTTTGAATGGGTTCCATGGTTTTCTTTCTTTGGTTGGTGGCTGTTTGTGGGAAGACGAATCCCAGGGTTGTATACTGCATATATACTTTGATGATACATGTACTTTGTACCTTCACTGGAGATTCTTATGAATCTTTCTATTACTTCCTTTATGATCTGATCTCTCCTGTTGTTTTCCTTAACCACAACCTCATTTGATGAATCCTGTTTTCATATCTCCTTTCTGTTTGACCTTCCATTTGTCCAGCTAGTCTTTCCATTTACCTTTACAAGCAGCTTTTTGTCTCCCACTTGAAGTTCATGTAATAACCTTAATGTACACAGGTTCTTTATACTCAGAAAAGCCAACTGCTTGCAACTTTCCTGAAGCACCTTGGACTCTCTTCCAACTTAAAACCAAGCCACATTTCACAAGTAACTGACTGAAACAGCCAAATTAGTGTCTTATTCCATTTTAATTAATTTGCCATTCACTGCTGGTGCAAGCCATATTGTTTGTCTATTCTTAGTTTTCACACTTTACATCTCAAGGCTACACAGTCCTGTATCACTCTCATCATTATCAGATTTTTTAAAACAGCAGGCAGATTAATGCTCTTTTTGAAACTGCAACTTGACTTTTTATCTTTTTCTCTGCCCTGTGCAGTCCATTCATTTTTGCTGCCTGACGTGATCTTTGTAAGTAACCTATTATGTTGCATTTCCTGCAAGTTTCACCTTTAAATCTGAATTTGTTTGGTGTATGTGAGCCCCTGCCACAACGTTAACACAATTTATTCAGCCACACTGGTTTCTGTTTAGATGCTGCAATTTTGTTCAGACTCCGTTTCATTCCTCACGGCAACTCAATTACATTGGAACTGCATTACTTCCACCATATCAGCAATGCTCTTTGTGCTGGTGTGGTTGGAGCAGTCAAACTTCAAAGCAAACTGAATGCCTTTAAATCTAGTTCTTCTTTCAGTTAGTCCTGACGAAGGGTCTCAGCCCGAAATGTCGACTGTACCTCTTCCTAGAGATGCTGCCTGGCCTGCTGTGTTCACCAGCAACTTTTATGTGTGTTGCTTGAAATTCCAGCATCTGCAGATTTCCTCATGTTTGCGCCTTTAAACCTAATGCACTTTGCAAAATTGGCACTTGTTTCCCATTGGCTATTTCATTTGCTTCAAAATGTTGTTGAATTAGCTCAGTATATAAAGCCCAGTTATCTGTTGTGTAATCAAACATGTCTATCTTTCTGATGTAGCCATCCATTTCAGCTTCTTTTTATTATTATTATCACCTGGGACTCACTGGTAATGAATCCGTGAATTCCTCTGTTTGCTGACTTTTTAAAAAAAACTTAATCATGCCTTCCCTTCTGAAGAACTGTGCTGTGCTGCCACTGTTTTTAAACTTGAGTGTCACTGGTCAGCGTTTTATACTCACTGTATTTTTCTTTTTGTTTGAACATCTAGCTGTGCTTCAGATGGTCTATGACAGTCTTGGGTTTGTTTTAATAACTACCTCATTGACAATGTTATGTTTTATAATTTCAAGATGTTAAACTAGTTCAAAGTAAGTTATTGGAATTCTGAAATGAGGGTCTAACTTTGTGTTCCTTTGAAGCGAATCATGCATGCAACATGTGGTACATGATAACATATGCAATTCACATATTTATACTGTTACGAGAATACACATAAAATTAAGGTGTTTGCTGGCCTGGGCTAGCATCGGTGGCATCAGCAGTTGGTCTGCCACCTGCCCTCAGGGGAAGGAGAGATAAGGAACAATGGAGCAGCGTCTGGAGATGTGTAATGAAGGGATGTGGGAGGAAGAGCTGTCTGGAGCGGCTCCCCCCTTTGAGCCCTGAACTGTTTGAAGTGATGGACAGGCGATACCCCAGCAGGGGGATAAAAAGGGACAGGTTCGCTAAGACAGACACACACGCCACCCGAGGTAACGAGACCCTGGAAGCGGTACGCTTCTCACGAGTGGGTGAGAAGTCCCAGACAACGACAAGGGTGGAAAGGTACGATCAGCGGGAACCCGGTGTGTGTCCGCCCTTGCCTGGGTGCCGGGTTCACTGCAGAGGATCGACCGCATCTGGAGGAGGGGTCACAGTCGGTGACCTCAGGTGACATCACCAAGGACCTGCCCAAAAGCTGGTCTGTGAGCCATCCCGCTGGTCTGTGAGTGAAGCTGTGCTGAATGATGAGTTGTTCCTATTCTATGTCTCTCTTCCCCCACGTTGTCCACCGCCATGGCAACGATTACTGCGAACTGAACTACAAACTGGACTGAACTTTGAGTCATTTTGAAATTGGTCATTTAACCCCTAGACAACGATAGAGCTTGATTGATGCTGTTATCTTAATTCTGTGCACATGTGTGGTTATCATTGTTGAATTGTTGCATTTATTATCCTTTCGATTAATGTGTTGCTTGTTTCTTTAATAAAACTTTCTTAGTTCTAGTACTCCAGACTCCAACTGAGTGATCCATTTCTGCTGGTTTGGCAACCCAGTTACGGGGTACGTAACAATACATATAAAATAAAATAATAAATTAAATGAACAAGAATGCTTTATCAACTAATGAATATACAAGATGACTCAAATATTACTTAAATACTCAACAGGGGAAGTGCAGGAAGGAGGTGCTTGTACTGCAGTGCATGGAGAAGTCTAGGAAGATGATTTACTGCAGGGGACATGAGGGAGGGAGGTGAGTACACCGTACCAGGTGAAGATGAAGTGTAGGAAGGAGGTGATTACAAAGTAGAGGGTACAGAGGATATATAGAATGGAACTGATTTCACTGCAGATCTTGCAGAGGAAGTGTAGGAAGGAGGTGATTAAACTGCAGAGGAAGTGTAGGAAGGAAGGAGGTGATTGCACTGCAGAGGGTGCAGAGCAAGTGTAGGAAGGAGGTGATTTCATTGTAGAGGAACTGATGGAAAGAGATGATTGCACTGCAGAGGAAGTGTAGGAAGGAGGTGACTGCACTACAGAGGTTGCAGGCAGAAGTATAGAACAGAGGTAATTGTACTGCAGAGAGAGGTCTGGAACAAGGTCAATGCACTGCAGAGGAAGCATAGGAAGAAGGTGATCCCTCTACAGATTGTGTGGAGGAAGTATCGGAAGGAGGTGATTACACTAAAGAGGTGCAGAGGAGGTGTAGAAAGGAAGTGATTTTTTTACAGAGTGAGCAGATGAAGGGGGAAGGAGGTTATTGCACTGTAGAAGGTGCAGAGGAAGTTTAGGAATGAGATGATTCACTGCAGAACAACTGTGGGAAGGAGTTGATTGCACTACAGAGTGCTGTAGGAAGCGTTGGAAGGAGGTGATGAGACTGCAGAGGATGCACAACAAAGTGTAGGAAAGAGGTGATAGCACTGTTGTGGAAGTGTACAAGGAGGTGATTGCACTGCGGAGGGTGTGAGGAAGTGTAAGAAGGAGGTGGATACGCTGCAGAAGGTGCAGAGGAAGAGTGGGAACAAATCATAGCACTGCAGAGGAAGCGTAGGAAAAGGCTGATTACAGTGCAGAGGATGCTGAGGAAATGTGGGAAGAAGGTGACTAGACTGCAGAGTGTGCTGACAAAGTGTAGCAAGGAAGTGATTCACAACAGAGGAAGTGTGGGATGGAGCTGATTGCACTGTAGAGGAAGGGGTTGCTTGCACTGCAGAAAAAGTGTCGGAAGGAGATAATTCCACTGCAAAACATGTGTAGTATGGATATTATTGCACTGTGCAGGGTGTGTAGGAAGTGTGGGAAGGAGGTGACTACACTGCAGAGGGTGCAAAGGAAGTATAGGAAGAGATTCACTGCATTTTAAGTGTGAGAATGCGCTGATTGCTCTGCAGATTGTCAGGGTCCTCAGCGAACTCATGTGCGATAATCACAGACACATCAGCACTTTAAACAAAACATCAGATTTATTACAGAAATTCACTGGTAAAACTATCAAAAACTCAGGCAAACTATACAGAATCTTGAAGAACTGAATTCACTCATGATGCACCGAAGAACTCAGTCTGAATTTCACCAGACAAGGTTCCACAATGACTGAGCAAAGAGGGGATAGCTGTCAAGGTCCGGTCCGTGAAGTCCGCGTTCCGGTCCGAAAACTCCGGGTCTTCTGGCTGTCCCTTGTTTCAGCTGGGCTTAATCATAGGCACCTGATGCTCATCTTGGGGCTGGGAATATAAGTGGCCCTGGGTTCAAGTGTGGTTGCTGGTTTGTCTTGTCAGTATCCCGTCCTCGCCTCTGTGGGATAAGTCAGGCCGTTACCCTGTGGTTGGGTCTGTCCCTTCCTGTCCTTGCCTCTGTTGGGTAAGCCAGGCCATCTTTGCCATTACCCTGAGTCTGTACTGTTCCCTTCCCTTCTCCTTCCTTCTGAAGCCTTGCCTGCAACCTGTGTCTGGAGCCTGGCCTGCAACCTTGTCAAGTTCTACCACCGGAATGAGACCGGAGCCTTGCTGTGTCAAGATAAGGAACTGTCTATCATTGAGTTGGAACTGTTTCTGTGTTCATGCCTGCACTAGGTAGGTCCAGCCGTTTGCTGCTACCTAGTGTTGGGAACCATCTCTGTGTCCACGCCTTCACTAGGTAGGTCCGGCTGCTTGCTGCTACCTAATGTTGGGAACCGTCTTGTCGTGTTCAGCATTCTGTGTAGAGCCCCAGCCCCAAGTCCTGTTCCCAAGGAGGGGTCCTGGCTCTGTGTTCCGTGTACAAGTCCTGGCCCCAAGTCCTGTTCCCAAGGAGGGGTCCCGGCTCTGTGTTCCATATCCCTGTGTTCCTGTCTCTCAAGTCCAAGGCTCCATGTTCCCGTGCTCTAGACCAAGGTTCCGAGGTTCCTGTCGTCCCAAGTCCAAGGTTCCGAGGTTCCTGTCGACCCAAGTCCAAGGTTCGGCTGTTCCTGAGTACCAAGTCAAGGCTTCGTGTTCTCGTCCTGTGCTGGAGTTCCCTTGTCTTGCCCAGGAGTCTCTTGTTCTGTCCTGTAGCCTCGCCTAGTCTTGTCTCCCAAGACTACGTCATGTCTTCGCCTAGTTCTGGAGTCCGAGCCTGAGTCAAGACCCAGGTTCTGGGTCCTTGCCCAGTCTCTGGCTTGGAGTCTATACCCAAGCCTTGTCATGTCCTCGCCTCAAAGAACCCAAGCCTTGTCATGTCCTCGCCTTTAAGTACCCAAGCCATGTCCAGTCCCGTAGCCACGTCATGTTCTCGCCTATTTCCGGGGTCCGAGCCCGAGTCAAGACCCAGGTTCTGGGTCCTTGTCCAGTCTCCGGCTTGGAGTCCTGGTCCAGGTTCCAAGTTCCTAGTTCCTCTTCCAGTTCCCATGTCTCTAGCCTAGTCCTAGCCCAGGCCCTGAATCCTTGTCTCATCCAGGGCCTGTGTCATGTCCAGCGTCCTTTCTTCCCCACTTCCCTTGCTTTCTTGACACACCTAGTCCTGTTCCAGGTACTTCAGTGTCTGTGCCTCGCATTTGGGTCCGCTCCCAGCCTCGCCCCCTTGTGACAGAACAGTCCAGCCAAGCATAGACCCAGCGACACAGACACTGTCGTTTTACTCTTGCCATCCTGGGTTCCCTCCTATTGTATATCCCCCCCCCCACCTGCCCAGGTTGTCATTAGTCCTGGAGAGCCCGTTCAGTCACCGGTAGGCTCCCAAGGCGGGGGTGGGGTGGGGAAGGTTACAGTCATGGTCAGTTCCATGAAGTCCGCGTTCTGGTTCACGGTCCGGTCTGTGAACTCTGGACTCCGGATCTTCTGGCTGTCCCTTATTTCAGTTGGGCTTAATCATAGGCACCTGATGCTCATCTTGGGGCTGGGAATGTAAGTGGCCCTAGGTTCGAGTGTGGTTGTTGGTTCATCTTGTCAGTATCCTGTCCTCGCCTCCATGGGGTAAGTCAGGACGCCTTTGCCATTACCCTGAGGCTGGACTGTTCTCTTCCCCTTGCATCTGGAGCCTTGCCCCCGCAACCATGCATCTAGTTCTACCACCAGAGCGAGACCGGAGCCTTACTGTGTCAAGATAAGGAACTGTCTATTGTTGAGTTGGAACTGTCTGTCCACGCCTGCGCTAGGTAGGTCTGGCCATTTGCCGCTACCTCATGTTAGGAACCATCTCATCATGTTCAGCAGTCTGTGTAGAGCCCTGGCCCCAAGTCCTGTTCCCAAGCAGGGGTCCTGGCTCTGTGTTCCGTGTACGAGTCCCGGCCCAAAGTCTTGTTTCCAAGGAGGGGTCCCGGCTCTGTGTTCCATGTCCCTGTGTTCCTGTCTCTCAAGTCCAAGGCTCCATGTTCCCGTGCTCTAGACCAAGGCTCTGTGCTCCTGTCCTCCCCAAGACCAAGGTTCTGTGTTCTGCGTTCCTGTCGTCCCAAATCCAAGGTTCCGAGGTTCCTGTTGTTCCAAGTCCAAGGCTCGGCTGTTCCTGAGTACCAAGTCAAGGTTTCGTGTTCTCATCCTGTGCTGGAGTTCCCTCGTCCTGTACTGGAGTCTCCTTGTCTTGCCCAGGATTCTCTTGTTCTGTCCTGTAGCCTCGCCTAGTCCTGTCTCCCAAGACCACGTCATGTCTTCGCCTAGTTCTGGAGTCCGAGCCTGAGTCAAGACCCAGATTCTGGGTCCTTGCCCAGTCTCTGGCTCGGAGTCCATACTCAAGCCTCGAAGAACCCAAGCCTCGTCATGTCCTCGCCTCAAAGAACCCAAGCCTCGTCATGTCCTCTCATTGAAGAACCCAAGCCATGTGCAGTTCTGTAGCCACGTCATGTTCTCACCTAATTCCGGGGTCCGAGCCCAAGTCAAGACCCAGATTCTGGGTCCTTGTCCAGTCTCCAGCTTGGAGTCCAAGCCCAGGCTCCTGGTTCCCAGTTCCTTGTCCTGGTCCTGCTTGCCTAGCCAATGTCCTAGCCCAAGTCTGTGTTCTTGTCCCAGCTCTCTAGTCAAGTCCTGTTCCTAGTACTTCAGTGTCTGTGTCTTGCATTTGGGTCCGCCACCAGTGCCCCCCTGTATGACAACAGTAAGCCCCCCTGAAATACCCTTGGGCAAGTAGGAATTCAGGACCTATCAGACTACCCAGGTGTCGAGGCAAAGCAATAAACCCCAAAGACAACTACAATGCTAGACATTAAAAATCCCATGCTAACTAATTCAATTGTCCCAAGCTGAATAAAAGTGATACACAGAGAGCTTAACAATCCCCATGATGCCAAATGAGACACCTGCAACAAAGTGAAAACCCAGAGCCAGTGCAAAGACAAACAATTAGACGTAAAAGGCAAACAATGCAAGGAACACAGCATACCCACGAAGTGACACCGAGAAAATACGATCCACATAATTACTGAAAAAATATTCTCTGTTCCTCTTTGAAAAGGCCCCTGTGCGTGACAGACCCGCCCCCCCCCAACACCCCTGCAAGCCGGCTCCTGGTAGCTTAGGGAGTTCGGAGTGAAGCCAATGAAAATCAGTAATCAGGTCAGGATCCAAACTATCCTGGACCGGAACCCAACTCCTCTTCTCAGGGCCACATCCCTCCCAATTGACGAAATACTGGAAATGCCCCTTAACTTGCCGGCAGTCAAGCAATCTGCCGACAATGTAGGTAGGTGCACCATCTATGATTCTAGGAGGAGGGAGAGGTTTAGGTGTAGGGGCTAATGGACTACAGAGTAGGGGTTTAAGTTTAGAGACGTGAAAGGTGGGGTGGATTTGGAGTGATCTAGGATTAGTATTGATCCTCTTAATAATCCTAAAGGGTCCAATGAAGTGATGAGCTAACTTATGGGATTTAATCTTAAGGGGGAGGGCTTGGGTAGAGGGTTAACCCACTGATCCACTCAAAAAGAAGGACCCAGACATCATCTCCTGTTGGCATGGAATTGCTGGCTCACTGAAGCAAGTTGCAAAGTCCTCTTGGCTTTAAGCCATCACTATCTACAGGGCCCAACTTCCACTTCCTGCTCAGGAAAAAGGGAAAGCTTAACTCCAAATTGACATTTGTTAAGCAAAGAATGGCAAATGGTGTTATGAACTATTTCTGCCCAAATTAAATGGTACGTCCAAGAGGACTGGTTACCAAAAACAAGGCAACGAAGAGTACGTTCCAAATCTTGGCTAGTCCTTTCGCTCTGACCATTCATTCGTGGGTGAAAACCAGAAGAAAGGCTAGAAGTAGCCCCAATAAGTTTACAAATGCTTGCCAAAACTTTCTCAATTTTTTTTTGTTAAGTTTCGAATTGATAAACATAACAATGATAATGATACAAAGAGATTGGGATTATATTAATAACGGTTAACGTATAGACACAGATTCAGAGTAACATATTTAATTTAAACCTCCCAATCTCTTAATAACTGAACATGAAAAAGATTCAAAAAATTTTATACAAAAATCCCCGTACACTAAAGAAAACAAAACAAAACAAAGGCTGGGCTGCCATGTTTCATCGGTTAAAATCATTATTTGTCATTAACTTCGCTCCTCTATACACAAACAAAAAGTTATTGAAAAGGATTCGGAAAAGGTCAGCTTACATCATACGAAAATGTTGAATAAATGGCCTCCAAGTTTCTTCAAATTTAACTGAAGGATCGATAGTACCACTCCTAATTTTTTCCAAGTTTAAACACGTTATAGTTTGCAAAAAACCGTTGAAATGTAGCAGGGGGATTACAATCTTTCCATTTAAATAAAATGGATCTTCTGGCTATTAATGTAACAAATGCAATCAAACGGCAAGCTGAAGGGGATAACTGGTAATCCAAAAATTGCAGTAATAGGATCAGGTTGTAAATCAATATGCAAAACTACTGAAATAATATCAAAAATGTCTTTCCAATATTTTTCTAAAAGCTTGCCAAAACTTGGACGTAAATTGTGGACCCCTGTCAGAGACAGTATCGGAAGGAAATCCATGTATCCTAAATATCTGCTGCAATAAAAGGTGGACTGGGGGCAATTTAGTGAGGAGAAAAATTTACAGACCTTGGAAAATCAATCAACAACTACTAAAATAAGAGTAAGGGAGCATGAAGAGGGTAAGCCAGTGATAAAATCCAGAGAGAGATGGGACTAGGGGCAGGAAGGGATGCGGAGAAGACCATGAAGAGAATTGAAATCTTTGGAATGGGCACAAATGTCACAGGCTTGGACAAATGACTTGATGTCCCTATTAATACCAGGCCACCAATAACGTCTTTTTATGAATTCTAGTGTGCGTAGAATCCCACTAGTCTGTTATCTTGGATGCTTGTCCCCATTTCATGACCTCCAACTTAAGTTCGGGTGCTGTAACAAGGCAACCGGGGGAAACATTACTGGAAGCTAGATTACTCCCCCCTCAAGTGCTTGTCTGATTTTGGAATGGATATCCCAAGTGACAGAAACCACAAGTTTATTCTCCGAAAGTATCAGCTCTGGCCTATCTATCCAGTTGAGGGATCAAACTGCCTCAATACGGTGTCAGGTTTTTGGTTCCTGCAACCCAGATGATAAGTAGTGACAAAATTAAGACGGTTAAAAAACAATGCCCAGGTGACCTGTAGTGAGTTAAGACTCTTGGCATCTTGGATGTACACTAAGTTCTTATGATCCGTCCAAACAAAATTCTTATGCTCCTTCCAACCAGTGCTGCCACTCTTCTAAGGCCAGTTTAACAGGCAGCAATTCCCAGCTACCTACAGTATACATATTTGGATTCCACTGGTGACAACCATTTCAAAAAGTAAGCACGGGAATGCAACTGTTTATCGGTGATGGAACGTTGGGATAAGACTGCCCCTACTTGGAGGAGCAGCCACTGAGTGAAAATTCTTAACAAGTCTCCTATAAAAGCTAGCAAACCACAAGAATCTTTGAATCTGCTTGACAGATGTGGGAGTGGGCCAGATCCATTAGGTTACCCTGGGAAGTAACAGAAGTAAAAAGCAGACTTGAGGAACATGAAATTTACACTTCCCTTGTTTGAGAAATAAGTTGTTATTTAATAAACACTGAAAAACGTGACGGGCATGGGAGACATGAACCTGCTAAGAACTTGAAAAAATTCAAATATTGTTTAGGTACACAAAGACAAACCTGATTAACATCTCCCTCAAGACATCGTGAATGAATGCCTGAAGAACTGCTGGGGAGTTAGCAAGCTCAAAGCATCTAACCAGATATTCATAATGCCCAGAGAGGGTATTGAATGCCGTCTTCCATTCAACGCCCTGACGAATCAGAGTTAAATTGTAGGCATTCATGAGATCCAATTTAGAGAAAATGTTGATCTCCTGTAGTAAATCAAAGACTGAATTCATTGATGGTAAGAGGTAACGATTTTTAATGGTGATCTTGTTATGATCCCAATAATCAACAGGGTTTCAGGCTGATGTCCTTCTTTGTGCAGGGGAAGTCAAGGGCCCGGTAAACCCCCTGCCAATGCCTCCTTAGATAATCATCCATAGATAAGGAGAACAGTCTGCCTTGGGAAGGGCAGGAACCAGGCAATAATCCAATGGTGCGATTGTAATTACGATGGTGGGGGGGGGGTAGTGCAGCTACTTGGCCTTTTCTTGTTGAAAAGCTTTTAAGAGATCTGAGTATTCAGGAAGGATTCTCTTAGTCTCATTAATAACATTTTACTCCGGAAGTTCGGACATAGGTTCAGGGATCTTTGTTTTGACCTTGTGCACTTGGGACACATACTCGTGACTGTGGGAAACCAATGAAAAACAAATACTCTGGCAGTGAGAGGACGAACCAGTAATTACTCCCTTGGACCAGTCAATTCCAGAGACATGCTGAGACAAACGTGGATACCCAAAAGTAAGAGGAACCTCTGCAGGATGAATCAAATGGAACATGGTGATTCGCTATCCTAAAGCCTAATGGTCCGGCAATGTAACCAGCCTTACCCGGCTCAAGAGGTCTATCATCCAGGGTAGTGGTGGTAAGTGATGATCAAGTTTAGAGAAAGGGAGCCCTATTTGTCATCCCATCCCTAAATCGAGAAAAGTACCCACTCAACCCTAGTCAACAATTGTCTGAATGGGAAACTCCTTTTGATTCCATATCAAACAAGAGGTAATGTAACCCCGAGGAAGTACATATGGGAGGAACCCTAGGGACGGTCACAGATCTCCTCTCACTGGACGGCCCCTGGAGTTTCATGACTTCTTGGGGCATGTGGCCAGATAGTGCCAGACAATGTCTCTTTAAACCTTCTTTTGCATTCAACAAACGAGAGGTGTGTCCTGCGCAATTGCCCGGATCCCATGGCACCCAGCGAGTAGGTTGGTGAAGGATCTGTAGGATGAAATGGTAAGGCTGGAGGAGGGAGAGGGTAGGCAGGATAGAAGCTGGGGAATTCCTGTGCCACTCTCGCCGCTGTTCTGACAGATGGATGTCCTGACCTATAGCTAAATTGATTAGTCCATTAAAACCTGGTACAGGATCACAAGCTGCCAGTTCATCTTCAGGATTGTTGTTGAGTCCTTTGTAGAACATGGCCACCAGAGCTTCGCCGTTCCATGAGCCAAAGTTCTGAATTCAATTGAATAGTCCGCCACATTCCTCGACCACTGTCTTATGCCAAGAAGCCTCGCAGCCGCCTGCTGCCCACTGATGGGGTGATTAAACACTCTCTTTAGGGCACCGAGAAATGAATCAATAAAGGACCATTCAGGGTTCACCCTCCCCCACTAACTGTTGCCCATTCCAGTGCTTTACCAGAGCAGAAGGAAATAATGTAAGCCACTTTACTTTGTTCTTGTGAGACATGTTCAAAGACCAGAGAACACTAGGTTATAAACACGCACCACAGCTCGGGATTCCTGTCAAAGTGCTCCAGAGTAGGCAGTTTTAGGGAACTATCAGCACTGTTACAAGAATCACCGCTTGTAATAATGATCAGTGAGGCACAAGGAATCTGTAGTTACCGACAAGTAACTTTTATTGTTTCAACTAAAAGCACGTGGGTTCACAAACTGTCTCTGTGTGCACCCTACTAGAATTCCCTGACGGTCCACGAACAGTCAACGAAGAGAAAAGGATATTACCTGGGAAAGGAGTCTTTGCTGGCCAGGCATTCCTCGTGGTCCCGATCTCCACGTGTCCGTGGGGTTCTCCTTATCCGTGATGGTTGGTCTCTGGTTGCAGGAGAGTTATCACCCCTGCGTATTTGGAGATTCTGAGTCTTATACTGTTTCTCATCAATTGAACCATTGGATCTCCATCCCATTGGCTCAAGGTCACCTGACCTACCCGGGTCACTTTCTTAATGGTCATTGTCCAGGGCTACAGCCAACATTGTTCCATGGCTCTGCCCACCCCAGCCTTGTGTATTTGTGTCTTTACACTCTGACTGGTCCAAACCAGTTAAATGAGGCAGTCTCATTACCGATTGCAGGTCTGGCATTTTACATAACAAGTAGCTACTCCTCTGAGAATGGTCTCAGGTATATTCTCTGATTAGATCGTCCCAGAGCAAGAATCAGTTCAGTGCCCATGCCCTTTACATAACAAATGGCTATTTGTTTGAGAATGGTTGCAGGTTTAGCAGATCATTACCTGAAGCTTCCTGTGTCCACATTCAGTTGCTCTGATTAGATTACCCAAGAGCAAGAAACTGTCCGGAGTCCACAAAATGGGGGAAACAGAGACAACTGGCTTGTCTACTTCCCCCGTCCTTGATCAGACAGCAGCTTCTTCTGGCCATCAAGCACTCTCTTGTGAGTTCATAGTGCCTGATTGCTGGGCTTTGAAGGTAGAGAGAGACAAAGCCATTTCCTGCTCCTGCTGCTCATGTCTACTGATTGTGGTGCTCTGCTTTGCCAGATCTATTGGGATGCTGAATCCTGTTGAGCTCATCTCGCTGGCTTAGTTGGACCGTCAGGGTCGCTAGCAAACTCAAGTGCAGGAATCAGAGACTTCGGCAATTCAGACAAAAGATTTATGACGGAAAGCAACCTGCAAAAGTAGAATAGAGCTACTAGGACTCGATGTTTCAATTTCTATGGTAAGTCGGCACTCTCGATGTTGGCAGTGGGCTTGGAGTGGTGGCAAGGAGGGAGGGTAGGTACATTATCAGGGTCATCAGGTGGGCACCCTCCTTCTTTGACGGTTCGTTGATAAGCCCACAACGTCTCTAGAGGGCTCAGCAGTGCTACCTGGTGTCCCAGATACACCCCCCTCAGTTCCATACCCTCCTGTCTTCATCTTGTAGCCCAGTTGTTGTCTTTCCTTTTAATCCAAATCCAATTTCTGCTTTCTTCTGCTGCATTTGACAAGGACTTGATTGCTTGTTGGAGGGAGTGACCCGTCACCCCCATCTTCCTCAATAGACTGGTCATGGATGTAGCAACGAATCCCCTGCATCCCACTTCTACAGGGAAAATCTTGGTCTTCCAGCCATTCTGTGCAGCTTCAGTTGCTAGTTCAGAGTACTTGGTCTTTTTCCTCTCATAAGCTTCTTCAACACCATCTTCCCATGGTACTGTCAATTCCACAACATATGCCAGCTTGGCTGTTGTGGACCACAGGACCATGTCTGGCCAGAGTGTTGTAGTTGCAATGTCTGGGGGGAAACACAAGCTTTTTTTTCCAAGTCCACGTCCATTTTCCAATCCCGAGCAACCTGCAGAATGCTTACATCTTTTGATGTTATATGGTGAACTCAGGCAAAATATACAGAATCTTGAAGAATTGTGATCACTCATGATACACAAAACTCTGAGTTTCACCAGACAAGGATCCACAATGACAGAGCAAAGAGGGGATGGCAAACTCCCCTGAAATACACCCTGGAGGATGTTGGAATCCAAGACAAATCAGATTACCCGGGTGTCTAGATGAAGTAATAAACCCCATAGGCAACATCTACAATGCAAGACATTGGAGATCGTATGCTGATTAAATTATCCCAAATTGAATAAAAGTGATAAATACAAAGAGAGCTTAATCATCCCCTGCAGAAAAAGTGTAGGAAAGAGGTGATTGCACTGTAGAGTGTGCAGAGGAAGTGTGGGAAGGAGATGGTGGCACTGCAGTATAGCAAGGAAATGACTGGACTGCAAAGGAAGAGTTGGAAGGAGATGATTACACTGCAGAGGACATTTAGCAATAAGATGATGGCACTTAAAAGGGTGTAGAGGAAGATTGCACTTAAAAAGGTGCAAAGGAGGGAATTACACTGCAGAAGGTGCAGAGGAAGAGTATAAAGGAGAGTGTGCAGAGGAATTTTGGGAAGGAGCTATTACACTGCAGAGGGTACAGAGGAAACGTAGGAAGGTGATTTCTCTGCACAGGAAGTGTAGGAAGTAGGTGATTTCAGTGCAGAGTAAGTGTAGGAACAGGATGATTGCACTGCTGAAGTGTTGAAAGATGATTGCACAGCAGTGTGTGCAGAGGAAGGAGGTGATTACACTGTAGAGGGTGCAAAGAAAGTATAGGAAGGAGGTGATTACACTACAGAGAGTGCAGAGGAAGTTTAGGAAGGTGGTTATTGGACTGCAGAGAAAGTGTAGGCAAGAGATGATTCACTGGAGATCATGCTGAGGAAGTGTAGCCAGAAGATGATTGTATTACAGAATGGGCAGAGGATGTGTGGGAAGGAGATGATTGCACTGTAGATGAAGTGTAGGAATGAGGAGATTGCAGTGCAGAGGAAGTGGAGGCAGGAGATGATTGGTCCGACAAAGAAGTATAGGAAAAAGATGATTGCACTGCTGTTCATGCAGAGGAAGTGTGAGAAGCTGGTTATTGGACTGCAGAGGAAATATAGTCAGGAGATGATTGGACTGTTGAGGAAGTATAGGAAGGGGGTGATTTACTGCAGATCGTGTAGAAGAAGTGTTGCAAGGAGATGACTGCATGGTAGAGTGTGCAGAGGAAGTGTAGGACGGAGATCATTGTACAGCAGAGCAAGCTTAGAAAGGAGATGATTGAACTTCTGAGGGTGCAGAGGAAGTGTAGGTAGAAGGTGCTTACACTGCACAGGAAGTGTAGGAAGAAGATGATTCCATTGCAGAGGAAGTACAGGAATGATATGATTGGACTGCAGAGGAAGAGTAGGAAGGAGATAACTGCATTGCTGAAGGTGAAGAGGAAGTGAAGGAAGGAGGTGATTGCATTTCTGAGGGAGTCTAGGAAGGAGATGATTGACCAGTAGAGGGTGCAGAAGGAGTGTATGAAGGCAGTGATTGAACTACAGAGGAATTGTTGGAAGGTGTGATTCACTGCAGTTCATGCAGAGAAAGTGTAGCAGGGAAAGGAATGCACTGTAGAGGGTGAAGAAGAAGTGTAAAGATGAGGTGATTCAATGCAGAAGGTACAGAGGAAGTGTAGGGAGGAGATGATTACACTGCCGAAGGTGCCAGTGAAGTGTAGGAGGGAGATGATTGCATTGCAGTGGAAGTGTAGGAGGTGAAGTCTTAACTACATAGGAAGTGTCAGCAGATGATTGGACAGCAGAGGAAGTGCAGGAAGCAGCTGATTGCACTGCAGAGGGTGCAGAGCAAGTTTAAGAAGGATAGGATGGCACTGTAAAGAAAGTGTAGCCAGGAGGTGACTGGACTGCACAGGAAGTGTAGGAAAGAGGTGATTGCACTGTAGTGGAAGTGTAAGAAGGAAATTATTTTGTGTGGAGGGTGCAGAGGAAGTGTAGGAAGAAAGTGATTCCCCTGTGGAGGGTGCAGGGAAGTGTAGGAAGAAAGTGATTCCCCTGTGGAGGGTGCAGGGAAGTGTAGGAAGAAAGTGATTCCCCTGTGGAGGGTGCAGGGAAGTGTAGGAAGAAGGTGATTGCATTACAGAGGGTACAGCTGAAGTGCAGGCAGGAGATGATTGACCTGTAGCGGCTGCAGAGGAAGTGTGGAATGGAGATGACTGCATTGCTAGAGGGATTGAATTTAAGAGCAGGGAGGTAATGCTACAACTATATAGGGTAATGGTGAGGCCACCCTGGAGCACTGCATGCAGTTCTGGTCTCCTTACTTGAGAAAGGATATACTGTCTTTGGAGGTGGTGCAGAGGAGGTTCACCTGGTTGATTCCAGAGATGACGGGGTTAGACTGTGAGGACAGATTGAGTCGCCTAACACTGTACTCGCTGGAATTCAGAAGAATGAGAGGAAATCTTATAGAAACGTATAAAATTATGAAAAGGATAAATGAGATAGAGGCGGAAAAGTTGTTTCCACTGGTAGATGTGACAAGAACTAGAGGGCATAGCCTCAAGATTCGAGGGAGTAAATTTAGGACGAAGATGAGGAGGAACTGCTTTTCTCAAAATGTGGTGAATCTGTAGAATTTTCTGCCCAATGAAGCACTGGAGGCAACTTCAGTAAAAATATTTAAGACAAGGTTGGATAGATTTTTGCATAGTAGAGGAAATAAGGGGTATGGGGAAAAGGCAGGGAGGTGGAGATGAGTTCATGGTCAGATCAGCCATGATCTTATGGAATGCTGGAGAGGGCTCGACAGGCCAGATGGCCTATTCCTGCTCCTATTTCTTAAGTTCTTATTTCCAGGGCTTTGTAACATGGAAAGGGTGTTTAGACCATAAGACATTGGAGCAGTATTAGGCAATTCAGCACATTAAGTCTGCCCCACCATTTCGTCATGGCTGATTTATGATCCCTCTTAACCACATTCCCTTGCCTTTTCCCCTTAAACGTTTGACACCCTGACTAATGAAGAACCTATCAACTTCTGTGTTAATTATTCTTAATGACTTGGCCTATACAGCTGTCCTTGGCAATGAGTCCTATAGAATTACCACCCTCTGGCTATAGAAATTCTTCCCCATCTCTGTTCTAAACAGACATCCTTCTGTTCTGAGGCAGTGCCCTTTGGTCATAGGCTCACTCGCTACTGGAAACAGCTTCCCCACATCAACTCTAACTTGACCGTTCAATATTCGGTAGGTCAATGAGATCCCCCCTTCATTCTTCTAAACTCCAGTAAGTTCAGGCCTAGAGCCATCAAACACTCCTCATATGTTAATCCTTTCATTCCCGGAACCATTCTTGTGGACCTCCTCTGCATTTTCTCCAATACCAGCACATCTTTTCTTAGATAAGGGGCCCGAAACTGCTCACAAGACTACAAATGCTGTCTGGCCTATGCCTTACGAATCCACAACATTACATCCTTGCTGCTATATTCTAATCCTCTGAAAACGAATGCTAACATTTCAATTGCCTCAACCTGCAAATTAACCTTTAGGGAATCCTGCGCAAGGACTCTCAAGTCCCCTTGAACCTCTGATTTTGGAATTTTCTCCCCGTTTAGAAAATAATCCACACCTTTATTTCTTCTTCCAAAGTGGATGCCCATTCAATTCTGTACATCGTATTCCATTTGCCACCTCATTGTCCATTCCCCCAATCTCTCCAAGAATTAGACACATTGGGGGAATAGACAAAAAGGTGGAAAATGGAATATAGACTGTAGGACCTCCTGCAGGCTCCATGCTTCCTCAACACTACCTGCCCCATCACCTATCTTTGTATCATCTGAAATTTGGCCACAAAGTTATCATCAAAATCATTGAACATATAATGTGAAAAGAAGCAGTCCCAACACTAACCCACTTGTCATTGGCAGCCAAGCAGAAAAGGTCCCCTTTACTCCCGTTCTTTCTCCCTTGTCAGTCAGCCAATCTTCTATCCCTGCTAGTATCTTTCCTGCAATACCATGGGCTCTCATCTTCTTATACTGGGGTGTATTCCATCTGGCCCAGGTGACTTATCTATCTTCAGACATTTTACCCTCCCAAGTCCCATCTACTAAGTAATGGCAACTACACTCACTTCTGCCTTGACATTCTCAAATTTCTGGCATACTGATACTGTCTTCATGGTGAAGACTGATAGAAAATACTTATTACATTCACCTGCCATTTCTTTGTCCTCCATTACTGCTTCTCCAGTGTAATTTTCCAGCTGTCCGATATCCACTCTTGCTCCTCTTTTTTTTGTAGTGTACGAATCTAATTCTTTTAGCACAATGACTTCGCCTTAGCCCTAATTATTGACTGACAACTTGCCCGTGTGCACTGGTTTGTTGCTCTCGTTGCAAAGTGAATATACAAGTTAACTTCACCTCCAAGTGCATGCCTTTATTTGTTTGATGTGCTGTTGTACAGTCACAAGAAATTGTGGATGAGTATGAACCTGAATGTTAGCAAATATCACCAACTGAACTGACAGTTATGAGATGATAGAACTCGGAGGGAGAGCGCAAGAAAGAGGAAAGAGTGAACCAGTATAGAGAAGGTAGTCATGGATGCTACCATAGTGATGCGTGAGTGACAGTGCACTTGGAGAGGTGTACAACAAGCAAAGCTAAAGTGAAAATAATGTGACAATGGCCTTAGTCAAGAAAGGTGATAAATTTGATAGTGCAAATGAGAACAGGGAATTGTATATTGAGAGGGTTGAACTGTATTGTAATGCTAACACTGTGGATGAGGAAAAGAAAGTCTACACTTCTTAGCTTAATAGATAATAAAACATATACTGTCTTACACAACTTATTAACTCCTGAAAAGCCAGCAAGGCATTTGTCAAAATTGGTGAAATTTTACAAGATCACTTGAGCCCCAAACCACTGGTAATAGCTGAGAGATTTTATTTCACAAAAGGAACCAGTCAAAGGATGAAAACATTTATGAATACATTGTAGAACTCTGCAAGCTTTCCCAATACCATGAATTTTGAGATGGACATTCTGATGCATTAAAGAACAGGGTTGTTTGTGGCATACAAAGTCAAAACACTCAAAAGATGCTATCAGAAAGGGACCTAACTCTTAGAATGGGCATTGACTGTTGCAATATCTATGGAGACAGCAGCAAAGGATGTGCCAGAACTACAGAAATAGCGTTTAGAATGTGAAATGCGCAAAATGTCTCTGAATGGTGCAAAAAGCCAAAGATGTTATGACTGTTGGTTCAAAGAAAAAGTTTGCAGTAAGTGTCACAGACAACGCCGCAGAGAGAGTGTGCAAGACTGACAGAAAGCACAACCAAAGAGAAAAATCACACAGTAATAAGATTCACAACAGATGTGCCAGCTGTAAAACTGAAAATAGAGCTGGGTACAGGTCAGCTTTGTCTGTAATTTCAGAGGCTGACTTCAATTGACTGTTTCCTAAGCTACCATTCGAAAAAACCTTGGTGATGCTAAAGACCTACACAGGCAAAAAGTGTCTCCCTAAGACAAACTGGAAGTGAATGTAATGTACGGAGACAATACACAGCAGTAGAGCTTTATGCATTGAAAAGTGGAGGGCCAGCACTTTTTTGGATGTTAACAGTAGAGAAAAATCAAACTAGACAGGCACACCATCAAAGCTCTCAATGGATCATCAACAGGCAACTGCAGCCCAAATGGTAGTACTAACACAGCTGCTTAATGCTAATGAAAAGGTGTTTGAGAAGGGTATTGGTAAACTCAAAGACATGAAGGCCGGAACTGAACTGGATGAAGCAGCAAGATTCCATAAAGTGCCTTACGCACTACATTCTAAAGTGGGAGCTGACCTTCTGAGCTTGGAAGCATCTGGCATCTCCAAGGTTGAGTGGAGCAATTGGGCCATGCCTATTGTCCCGGTGATCATTACACAGTACATCATTAAAGACCCCTCACACCCTCTCCAAGAACTGTTTGTTCTTCTGCCACCAGGCAAACGTTACAGGAGCATCAAAACTAAAACCACAAGGCTACTAAACAGCTTCCTCCTACAGGCAGTCAGACTGCTGTAGTGAATAGCTGCTCTACCTGACTCTGCTTTGGACACTTTTAACTTGCACTGGACACTTATAACTGATTTTAACTGACATGTAGCTGTTGTGTTTTACTATTTTTTGTTATGTTTATTATTTAGTGTTGTGTTTGTTGTTATGATTGCACTGCTCCTGGGAAACGCTGTCTCATTCTGCCCTGCAGAGCTGATGTACGGTTAGAATGACAATAAAGTTTTTTGAATCTTGAATCTTGATCAAGAAAGTGTAGGCTGGAGCTGTTCACATATGCTGGGACTTCAAAGTGAGCATCAGCCCTGTGCTATATACTATGCAATTTCACCTGCCGTGAATAGAAGACATTTTTGTGTCTTTGGCAGGTGGGTTTTCAAAGATTGGCTGATCGGCAGAAAACAGAGAGTGGGAATAAGGGGATCCTATTCTGGCTGGCTGCCAGTTACCAGTGGAGTTCTATGAGGGTCAGTGTTGGGACTGCTTTTTACGAAGTATATCAATGATTTGAACTATGGGTTTAATGGATATGTGGCTAAACTTGCCGATGATAAAAAGATAGGTGAAGGAGCAGGTAGTATTGAGGAAGCAGAGCCTGAAGAGAGACTTGGAAAGTTTGGGGGAGTGGGCAAAGAAGTGGCAAATGAAGTACGATGTTGCAAACTGTATGGTCATGCACTGTGGTGAAAGAAATAAAAGGGCAGATTATTATCTAGATGGGGACAGAATTCAAAATCCAGACATGCAAAGGGACTTGTGAGTCCTTGTGCAGGATACCCTAAAGGTTAACCTTCAGGTTGAGTCAGTGGTGAAGACAACGAATGCAATGTTGGCATACATTTCTAGAGGTAAAGAATATAAGAGCAGGGATGTGATGTTGAGGCTCTATAAGGCACTTGTGAGACCACTCTTGGAGTATTGTGTGCAGTTTTGGGCTCCTTATTTTAGAAAGGATATACTGACATTAGAGAGGGTTCAGAGAATATTCATGAGAATAATTCCAGGAATGAAAGGGTTACCGTATGCGGAACGTCTGGCAGCTCTTGGCTATATTCCCTGGAGTTCAGGAGAATGAGGGGGGATCTCATAGAAACATTCTGAATGTTAAAAGGCCTGAACGGATTAGATATGGCAAAGTTATTTCCCATGGTAGGGGAGTTTAGGACAAGAGGGCATGACTTCAGGATTGAGGGACATTCATTTAGAACAGAAATGAGGAGAAATTACTTTAGTCAGAGTGTGGTAAATCTGTAGAATTTGTTACCATGAGCTGCTGTGGAGGACAAATCAATGGGTGTATTTAAGGCAGAGAGAGATAGGTTCTTGATTAGCCAGGGCATCAAAGGGTATGAGGAGAAGGCAGGGGAGTGGAGATGACTGGAAGAATTGGATCAGCCCATGATTGAATGGTGGAGCAGACTCGATGGGCCGAATGGCTTACTTCTGCTTATGGTCTTAAACCAGATCTACAGAGGGAAGTGCAGAATGAACAGTTGAGTCAGTTGCCAAGTAAAGCAGCAAGGAGCTTTGAGGTTGGACAGGAAGTCCTAGCAGGTGATTACTGAGAAGACAGGTGGACACCTGGTAGGATAGCTACAAGAACTGGACCACTGATGTATACAATGAATCTTGGAGATCATACATGGAGACATCATGTAGACCAGATACTGGATGCTCAGCTGAAGAACACACCTGGGTCGCCTGCGTCCAACAAGACAGACACATTGCATCCACCGGACTAACCTCTCAGTGATGACCTTGTTATGCACAGCAACAGAGAAAGCTGCCTTTGACAAGACACCTGCCAAACCTGATGCCACTCCACAGATCCAGAGGTACTATCCTGAAAGAGAGAGCCATCCAAAAGACTGGATCTTTAGTATAATGAGATTAGTTATGGATTGTTATTTAAAAAAAACAAGCAAATGCTGTTATTGTGAAAGCATGTTTATTTAAACATGGTCTGTTGAAGGGAAATTGAATGGTTTGTCACCCAGTTTTATGTTACATTAATCTAAATGGGGAAGAAGTGTAATGTACTGATCTATTTCTTTTAGAGCAATGTCTCTCCTTTGCAGTAATTATTGGCTGATAACTTATCCATGTCCTTTGATCTGTTGCTCTCTCTGCAAAGTGAATATACTAATTAACTTCACCTCCAAGTACATGCCTTCGTTTATTTGATATGTAGTTGTACAGACATAACACAGCCCACAAATGTTGCAATGCTTCCAGCACCAACATAGCATACGTACCCACAATTTACAAATCCTAATCTGTACATCTTTGGAATGTGGGAGGAAACCAGAGCACCTGGAAGAAACTCACATGGTCATGAAAAATGTACAGACTCCTTTCAGACAGCAGTGGGAATTGAACCCTGATCATAATAGCAGGTACTGTAAAATGTTATGCTAACCACTACGCTGCTATGCCACCTATGCTAAATCAATGCAAACTTCTAAAAAAGAAGAGGTGTGGCAGTGCCTTCTTTGTGATGACAGTTTCATGTTAGTCCCAGGACAGATCTTCTGATACATTAACACAAAGGAATTTGAAGCTACTGACCCCCCTCACCTCCATTTGCTGATTGAGAACTGGCACATGGGAGGCAACACAGTATCACTATCACTCTGCCTGACTTACCTTTCCCTGCTGAGCTTCAGAGCATCCACTGGCCTAGCCGCTTTGTTGTGCTGTAATAAGTCATTCCTTCCCCCTCCTCCCCCCCCAATCAGTATCCAAAGGGATATACCCAGTACTGAAAGAAACGGCCACAGGGTATCCATGCACTTAATGCTTACTCCCCCTTACTTTACCTGGTGGTTACCCATCTACTATCTGAAGCCTGCACTCTGAGTGTGACCACCACAGTAAAAGACTCATCTAATAATGGGTTTGGAAAAGTTTTCAGCCTCTTGGATGGTGTTGAGTGCAACCAACTCCAGTTCCTTCAATTTGTCACTTAGGAGCTGCAGTTGGATGCACTTCCTGCAAACATAGTTGTCAATGAGATGGTCACGTACCCCGAGTTCTAAGGAGGAGCACACCATGGTTTTAACTACTATCCAGCCTACACGTGTTATACCTCTAACTTCTGAAGCTTAATTTCTAGCCTGTGCCTGTTCTCGCCAAAGCCTGACCACTCTAACACTGGCCCACTCCAATAATGGCCACTCCTCTTACAGCTCACTTTTTATTGGTCTATGCTCAGTAACTAATAACCCAAGCAATCTTTTGCTCTTGTAGACAAGTTGCTTTTTAAACCTGACGTATAAATTCCACAAGGAACTTTTTCCAACTCACTCTGCGACCTCCCAGTCCATAGACAAGTCCTGACAGGCCTCAGTTGCTTTTTAAACCTGGTGCATAAATTCCACAAGGAACTTTTTCCAACTCACTCTATGACCTCCTGCTCCACAGACAAGTCCTGGCAGCCTCAGTCATTTGTAGACCTGGTGCATAAATTCCAAAAGGAACTTTTTCCAACTCACTCTGTGACCTCCCACTCCAAAGACAAGTCCCGGCACTTATGTTATGTTACTTATATCTATTGATGGAACTGTATCAAGTTTTGTGCTCATTTCCAACTTTGGTGAAGCATATTATCCATATCACACATTAACAAGAGAAAATCTGTAGATGCTGGAAATTAAAGCAATACATACAAAATGCTTAAAGAACTCAGCTGGCCAGACAGTATCTATGCAAAAAAGTTCAGTCGAAATTTTGGGTAGAGACACTTTGGCAGTACTGGAGAAAAGAGGATGAGGAGTAGATTTAGAAGGTGGGGGAGGGGAGAGAGCAACACAAGGTGATAGGCAAAACTGGGTGGAGTAGGGATGAAGTAAAGAGCTGGGAAGTTGATTGGTGAAGGAGATACAGGGCTGGAGAAGGGGGAAGTCATAGAGAGGACTGAAGGCCATGGAAGAAAGAAAAGGGAGGGAGGAGCACCAGAGGGAGGTGATGGGCAGGCAAAGAGATAAAGTGAGAGAGGAAAAAGGGGATGGGGAATGGTGAAGGAGAGGGATGGGGGGGCATTACCAGAAGTTCAAGAAATCGAGTTTCATGCTATCAGGTTGGAGGCTAGCCAGACGGAACATGAGGTGTTGTTCCTCCAACCTGAGTGTGGCCTCATTATAACAGTAGAGGAGGCCATGGATTGATATAACGGAATGGGAATGGGAAATAGAGTTAAAATGGGTAGCTGCCGGGAGAAAGGTGTGCTTAGTGGAGGGATCCTGTTGAAGATGGCCAAAGTTACAGAAAATTATGTAACTCCAACTTCCATCCTGCCCTCAAATTTACCTAGTCTATTTCCGACACCACCTCCCCCTTCTCTTCCTTGATCTCACTGTCTCTGTCTCTGGAGTGAGCTTATCTACTGATGTTCAAGAACTCTCACAGCTACCCGGACTATACCTCTTCCCACCCTGTTACATGTAAAAATTCCATCCCCTTCTCTCAATTTCTCCGTCTCTGCCTGATCAGCTCCAAGGATGAGGCTTTTCATTCCAGAACGAAGGAGATGTCCCCCCTTTCAAAGAAAGGGGCTTCCCTTCCTTCACCATCAATGTTGCACTCAACCACATCTGTTTCATTTCACACAAGTCTGCTCTCACCCCATCCTCCCACCACCCTACCAGGGAAGGGTTCCTCTTGTTCTCACCTACCACTCCACCAGCCTCTGTGTCCAGCACATAATTCACCATAACTTCTGCCATCTCCAACGGGATCCCATCACCAAGCACATTTTTCCCTTCCTCCCACTTTCTGCTTTATGCAGGGATCACTCCCTACGTAACTCCCTGGTCCATTCGTCCCTCTCTACTGATCTCCCTCCTGGCTCTTATCCTTGCAAGCGGAACAATTACTACACCTGCCCAACACCACCTTTCTCACTACCATTCAAGGCACCAAACAGTCCTTCCAGTGAGGCAACACTTCACCTGTGAGTCTGTTGGGGTCATATAACTATGTCTGGTGCTCCCAGTGTGGCCTCCTGAATATTGGTGAGATCCGATGTAGATTGGGAGACCACTTTGACAAGCACCTATGCTCCACCTGCCAGAAGAAGTGGGGTCTCCCATTGGCCACCATTTTAATTCCATTTCCCATTCCCATATATCAATCCATGGCCTCCTCTACTGTCGCAATGAGGCCACACTCAGGTTGTGTAGCCTCCAACCTGATGGCATGAACATCAATTTCTCGAGCTGGTGGTAATGCCCCCCCTCCCCCATTAACTCCTTTCCTGTCCATCGCCTCCCTCTGGCGCTCCTTTCCCCTTTTCTTTCTTCCATAGTCTTCTGTCCTCTCCTATCAGACTCCCCTTCTCCAGCCCTGTATCTTTTACCAACGTCCCAGCTCTTCACTTCATCCCTCCCCCTCCCAATCTCACCTATCATCTTGTGTTTCTCTCTTCCCTCCCCCCACCGTTTAAATCTACTCATCCTCTTTTCTCCAGTCCTGCCAAAGGGTCACATCCCAAAACATCAACTGCACTTTTTTTCTGTAGATGCTGCCTGGCCTGCTGAGTTCCTCCAGCTTTTTGTGTGTGTTGTATATCATACATTAAGTTGCTCCATTGATGTTTAAATCATATTCATAGTTCTTATGGTAAAGATACATCTAGTTATTTCTGTGTACTGTAAAACTATTATCCACTTCCAATAGTGCCTCATGGGGATATACCACACTCTTAGGGAATCCAAATTGCCCCTTATAGAGATATGTCAAGCTGTTAGGGCATTCAAATGTCTCATAGGGATATGCCACACTCTCAGGGTACTCTCATGTGAGATACAAATCTAAGTTCTTGCACAAAAATTTGCAGGTATTGAACATCATCTCCAAATTTGTAGATTGCCACACAGTCAGGAATGTATTGGGAGTAGAATAGGGGCTGAGTTCATAGCATTGTGGGGCATCAGTTTCAGGAACTTGCCTTCAGTCTATTAGAACTGGCCAGTGCAAGATTAAATCTAGTTGTGTTTAGTGTCACAAGTGTGGTGAAGTACAGGTACAATTGTGGCAGTATTACAGGCACATAGATTCAGACAACAGAGAAGCCAAGTTATACAAGACAGTGCAAAAAGGGGCTGTGCAATATAAGACCATAGTGGAAAAAAAAAGACACAGTTAGAGTAGATAGTAGTGGAAGAGGTGGTTTGTGGTGTTCATTGCTGAGGTAGGGTTAGGGATGCTTGGGTTGGTTTAAAAACCTGATGGTTGCAGGAAAGCAGCTGTTCCTAAATCCGGTGGTGTTGTGCTCTATCTCCTGCCTGCCAGTAGCACTAAAGAGGGCATGATCACGATGGTTGGGATCCTTTATAGATACCACCTTCTTGAGGTAGCAACCTCTAACTGCTGTCAGCCACGACAGAATGCTGTGCCCATGAAGGACCAAGCTATACCCACTACTCTCTATAGCAGGGCTTCCCAATCTTTCTTACGCCATGGACTGCTACCGTTAACTGAGAGGTCCGTGGATCTCAGGTTGGAAACTTCTGCTCTACAGCCTTTCAAATTGGAATGGTTTTATTACTGTCATGTAATAGAACATAGAACATAGAATAGTACAGCACAGTACAGGCCCTTCGGCCCACAGTGTTGTGTCGACCCTCAAACCCTGCCTCCCATATAAGCCCCCACCTTAAATTCCTCCATATACCTGTCTAGTAGTCTCTTAAACTTCACTAGTGTATCTGCCTCCACCACTGACTCAAGCAGTGCATTCCACGCACAAACCACTCTCTGAGTGAAAAACCTTCCTCTAATATCCCCCCTTCCCACCCCTTACCTTAAAGCCATGTTCTCTTGTGTTGAGCAGTGATGCCCTGGGGAAGAGGCGCTGGCTATCCAGTCTATCTATTCCTCTTATTATCTTGTACACCTCTATCATGTCTCCTCTCATCCTCCTTCTCTCCAAAGAGTAAAGCCCTCGCTCCCTTAATCTCTGATCATAATGCATGCTTTCTAAACCAGGCAGCATCCTGGTAAATCTCCTCTGTACCCTTTCCAATGCTTCCACGTCCTTCCTATAGTGAGGTGACCACAACTGGACACAGTACTCCAAGTGTGGCCTAACCAGAGTTTTATAGAGCTGCATCATTACATCGTGTACATCATTAATAGTGTACATACAGTTCAAATTATTAAAGTGCATTGAGGTACAGTCCACTGCAATGGAATTGGAGTATCCTTTGGCCATATTTCCTTAGATTCCATCTCTCTTTTGACAATGCCTCATCGACAATGTTCCCACAATTCCTCTCATTTCAGGTTTCACCTCTAACCTGTATTTCAGAGACGTGATGTTTCCCAGGATAGAGAAGTGTGGTGGATCGTGTACTGACTGGTTGCATCATGGCCTGGTCTGGAAACACCAATGCCCTGGAATGGAAAGCCTGCAAAATGTAGTGGGTACAGCTCAGTCCACCACAGGTAAAGTGGGAGAGCGATGAAAGATTAAAGTGTCAGACAAGAGGACACTGAGGATCAGCCCCAACAACTAAATGCAGGTGGTCTTCAAAGCAGTCACCCGATGCATGTTTGGTTTCTCCAAAGTGGAATTGTGAATAGTTAATTCAGTACATGAGATTGCAGGAAGTACACGATTTGTTGCTTCACCTGGAAATGCTGTTTGTGTCCGTTGAAAGTGAGAAGGGAAGAGGTACTGCATTACCGAAAAGTCTCTTACAACCACAGGCAATGCAAGGTGTTGAGATGGTGGTGATTGACGGGAATGGAAGAAACTCTTCAGTGTTATCATTTCAGAGGGTCTGTCCTGGGTCCAGCACACGGGTGCATTATGAAGAAAGCACAGCAGAGCCTCTACTTTCTTAGAAGCTTGCGAAGATTCCACATGACATCAAAAACTGATGAACCTATATTTGTGTGGTGAATAACTTACTGACTGGTTATATCATGACCTGGTATGGAAACACTAATGCCCTTGAATAGAAAAGTCTGCAAAAAGTAGTGGATACAACCCAGTCCATCATAAGTAAAGCTGCATCCATCATCACAGGGCCCCCACCATCCAGGCTATGCTCTCTTCTCACTGCTACCATCGGGAAGGAGGTACAGGAGCCACAGGACTCACAGCACCAGGTTCAGGAAGTTATTATGCCTCAATCATAATGCTCATGAACCAAAGCGGATAACTTTACTCATCCCATCACTGAACTGTTCCCACAACCAATGGACTCACTTTCAATGACTCTTCATCTCATATTCTCGATATTTATTGTTTTATTTATTTTTTTTGTATATTGAGCTTTCTCCTTTGTACATTGGTTGTCATCCATCTTGTGTGTGGTCTCTCATTGATTCTATTGTGTTTCTCTGTACTTACTGTGAATGTCCACAAGAAAATGAATCTCAGGGTTGTAAATGGTGACATATTTGTACTGTGATAATAAATTTGCTTTGAACCTTGGATTTTATTTTACATTTCACAGCCTGCTTGATTAAGATGAACAACCTTGACCTCACACTGAGTCATTCCTTTTGTCTTCTCTGCAATTAAAAAAAAGTTCTTACTTTCAGGTCCAGCAGGCAGATGCTATGGCCAAGGAAGCACACCAGCACCTCAAACTTCCTCAGAAACGAGGAAATTCTGTCATGTCCTGGATTATTCTCACCAATGTACTATACATCCTGCACAAATACAACACCACGTGATATGACAACTGCTCAGCCAGAGACCACAAAAAATTGAAGAGTTGTGAATACAGACGACTCCATAATGCAAACCAGCCTCCCTTGCATTTTCGCAGCATATATTTTCCATTGCCTCAGGAAAGCAGCCAGTACAGTCAATGACTTGTCCACTTTGGTCATTCTCTATTCTCTCCCTGCCTATCAGGCAGAAGTTGCGAAAAACCTGAAAGCACGTACCACCAGGCTCAATGACAGCTGCTATGTCTATTGAGTGGCTCCTCAGAACGAGAAGATGGACTCCTCAATTCATAATATCTCTTGTTGTGGCCAGGTATTTATTGTCTGCGTGTATTGCACTTTGTAACTGTAACACTATGTTGCATTGTTATTGTTTCCCCTTGTACCACGTTAAAGCAGGGTGTAATGAATTGATATGCATGAACAGCATACAAGTCTTCACTGTACTTTGATACACTACATAGAACATGACATTACAGTACAGGCTCTTCAGCCCACAAATGTTATGCTGACCCTTTAAAATACTCTACAATCAATCTAATCCTTCACTATCACATAGCCCTCTAATTTTTCTATTACCCATTGCCTGTATATACAATAAACCAATAAAACACACACAAAATGCTGGAGGAACTTGGCAGGTCAGGCAGCATCTATAAAGGGGTAAGATGCCAGGATAAATAAATAAATAAACAAACCAATTTACACCCATCTCCAGGACACATTCTATTCTCCTGTTAACAGCCTTTTGAACATACCTGTTGAATAAATATGAACCCTTCACCTCCCAACCTACTCACCATGGCCTTTGCTGATTATTGTCTATCTGCACTACATTTTCTCTATCACTGTAAACTCTGCAGTTTTCTGTTCATTTTTGTTTAACAGATAGATTATGGCTTAATCTGTCTGGATGGCACGCAAACAAGATCTTCCCACTGAATCTCAGTACTGTCAAGAATAAATCAATACCAACACCTTCTGATGAATTGGACCTGAAGCGTTTCTCCCCTCACAGATGCTGCCTGACCAGCAGCTTTGTGTGTTGCTCCTGCCTGTTGCAAACCGCCGTTTGTATTCTAGCTGTCTGATAGTTGAGTATTTTCAAAAACACTGCATCCTTTCCTTTCAGGCTCAAATCTCCACCCAAAGCCATGCCTTCCCGCCAAGGTAGCAGCCGCCACCTTCGACCCACGTGGGTGTGTTTGAGTCACGTGGGTCTTTCCGTCCTATTGTAGCCGCTCCTTCATTGCCTGAAAGATCATTGGGCCTGGCCGAATAACGTCCTTAAAAAGTAATTTAGCGCGACAAGGAATACGTTGGGTGTCATTTTACGGGACGGAGCTGCTGTCTGGTGTAGGGGAATGAAGAGGGTACCCCTCCGCCGGACAGAATCGTGCGTGATAGGCTGAACATCACCCTCAGCGGAGACGGTTGAAGAAGCGCTTGGGGGAGGGGGGGGGAGGGGAGGGGAGGGGGGGGGAGGGGAGGGGAGGGGAGGGGAGGGGAGGGGGCGGGCGGGGATGATTTGGGGTAGTCTCGCGAGATGACGGAAGTCTCGTTTCACGCTTGCCCCCTCCCCCGCCGAGCGCGGCTCGCGATCTGGTTGCGGGACCTAGGCGGCCATTGCAGTGGGAAGACTTTTGGAGGTAGGAAAACGGCTGGGAGGGGGCGGGGAATGCAAGCCGTGGTTGCAGGGGACAATCGTTGCAGCGGTGATGGGAAGCTACAGTGGCCTACGGCTGCGGAGAATCCTGCCGCGCGGCGGAGGGTGAGGGTTGGGCGGGCGGTGGGGAGGGGTGAGGGTTGGGCGGGGAATGTGAACAGGCCGAAATGGCCGGAGGAGCGGAATGAACTACATCTCCCGGCCTGCAACGGTCGTGCTGCGCAGGCCCAGTGACCATGGAGGCGAAAGCTAAAAGTTCGTGAAAGTTGATGCGAGAGATACATTTACCTTCGATATAACTTACGTGAGCGGCCTCTTTACTTTTACTGTAGGTACCCTCTGGGTGTAAGGGGGGCACATTTTTTTCTAGATTCTTTCTTGGAGTGTGAGGGTCTACGTTTTTATTCTAGATTCTATCTGGAGTGAGAGGGTCTTGTTTATTTTCCTTCTGGATCCTCCCTGGAGTGTGAGGGGGGCATTTAATTTTACCCTTGACCCCTTCTGTGATGAGAAGGGGACACATTACTCTGGACTGTGAGAGTGCTGTATATTCTCACTTTTATATATACCCGGGTGTGAAGGTCACGTTTACTTCCATTTTGGATCGTTTCTGGGTTGTGATGGGCACGCTAACTTCACCCTGAGTTGCAAGTGGATTTGGGATGCAAGCAAATGGCGACAGAGCCTCTTGCTTTAATAGTAGCTCTTTAGATTTGTTTATTGATAATAAGCAAACCCGAATAAGCTCGTGTATGCTGGGTAGAACGTCACTAGCAAAACCAGCAGTAATTATTCTTGAGAACTAGTGATGAGTTGCCACAGCCTGTGTGATGAAAGATCTACCACATTGTTTTGTGGTGAGTTGCAGGATTTAGAGCCAGTGGTAATTAATTTATTGTTCTATATTTCTAAAATCCTTTTAGAACAGTGATGAGGAGGAGTTCTTTAGCCTAAGTGGTGAATCTGTGAAATTTGTTCTCACAGGTGGCTGTGGAGACTGTTGTTGGGTATATTTAAGGCAGAGGTTGATAAATTCTTGATTAGTCAGGGCAATAAGGGATATGGGGAGAAGACAGGAGATTGGAGCTGAGAGGAAAATTGGATCAGCCATGATGAAATGGTGGAGCAGACTTGACGGGCCAAATAGTCCAATGCTCCTGTATCTAGTGGTGTTATGCTGTCAGATAGGTGATTATGTTGCTTGTTTTTAAGGTGCTAGAACTTGTGCATTGGAAGCTTCAAAACTGAAGTAACTAATTAATGTGCAACAGTATTTATGAATTTGACTGAGAATTCTGTTCAGATTACAGGCATTTTCAGTGAACCTACTCAGCTTTCAATAAACATAGGATGTTCCATTGTTGAGTTGTTTTGGTATACTCCTTCGATCTGAAGAGAGGGAATGAGTTGTATTATCTAAGATGCTATTTTTATACATTGAAATAGAGTAATGGCAATTAAAACATTTAAGTTTTCTGTGTAACCCATAATCAGGGTAGTGGTTAGGTTTTGAAATTGGAATGTTTATTCACAGTGTCTTACCTGTCGAATAAAGATAGATTGAGTTGGGCTATTTTATGGGTAGACCTGACCACACTGATATTAGTGTATTGAATGAGACCCAATCAACCAAAAGTAATTATTTCCTGATTTTTGGTTAAGCCACTGAAGATTTTCATTCTCTTCCCAATAAATCAATTCCTTGAAGCACTAGGTGTTTGCACATCATACAAAATGTGCTGAGCCACTGTCACTTTCCTGAAGAATTAAATTGTTCTGTCAATGTTCACTGGAAAAAAGCTTCATGCATTCATTTTTGCTTTCCAACAAGCAAAATAGCAACCTTCATAACTACTGTTGGATTGTCTGTATCTTATTAGATGTTGTGGTGGAAGCTTAATAACAGATACAGTTGGCTCTGTTAATCCAAGTCACCTTATAGTTCAGTTTAATTTTATTTTCATTCTTTTCCTGACTTTGTTATTTGTAATTATTTCAAATGTTTGTCTGTTGTTGACACTTGTTCTTGCCTGTGTCAAAGGTCATACAGTACAGTATTGAAAAGGCACTGGTAAACAAAACCCATTCTGTTTTCCCACATTCACTTCAAATTCACCTATCCAACCCCTACATTTCTTCTCTCCCCCCCCATCCCAGATTTCTGTTACTCATCTACACCATTTACCCACCAACATGCTTGTCTTTTGGGGCACAGAAGCTGGAATATGCAGAGGAGTACCTTGTGGTCACAGGGAGGTCATGCAAACTGCATGCAGACATCACCAGAGGTCAGCATTGAACCAGTTTAGTTTGAGATGTGAGGCAGTTGCACTGAGCTGTGAAAGTTTGCTGTTGTAAAGGTGTAACAACTAGTTTTGTACTCTGCAGTGTTTCTTTCCTGAGAAACTCTTCTTCCATTAATGATTAGAAGTTGTTTGTATGCAATGATTAAATTCATTAAAAATAATATCCGATTGTGTGTCACCAGCAGAATTGAAAAAAAGGGAAGTTGCTGAGAATCTTTTCTTATTTTTGGACTAAATTCTTGGAAAAGGGATTGTTGTCACTCAGTGCACTTTGAGCACTCCTATTTCAGAAGTTCGAATTTAATTTTTGTCTCATGTGGATCAAATCGTCTTTGACATGTTTATAAGATTAAGAGATGACCTAAAGCATCAGAGAATTTCTGTAATGCTTCTCCTCAGACATTGTTGTAACTTCTGTACGGAATTGGTGAAATTTCTGGGGAAGTTGTGTAGGTAACAGATTTCCTCCCCCCACAGAAATTTCAAGTGACTGTTTTCAATCTTCAACTTCATTTGCTTCATGATGCCTGAAATTGCTCAAGAAGCCACTGTGTGTCTGGCTGTATTTTATTTTATTTAGAAATGTAGCACAGTAGCAGGCCCTTCCAGCCCACACTGACCAATCACACCATGACACCAATTAACCTACTAACTTGTACATCTTTGGAATGTGCGAGGAAACCCTCATGATCACAGGGAGAACATACAAGCTCCTTACAGACAGCGGTAGAACCTGAATCGGGTCGTCTGCCGTGTAATAGCGTTTGCAACTGTTAAGCTACCATATCACCCTTTAGTCTTTAGAGTTGTCAAACTGTTCTAAGAAAATAATACTTTTAGGTGAGATTATGCATTGAAGGCCTCTGTCATTTAATCAGCCTTTGTCAACCCTCAGCATCACAGTTGACTTAAAGGATCTGAGTTGGCTGAATTAGAAGCCTGAAGACCCACACTCAGTGTCTTAGAAACAGCTCCTTCCCTTCAGCTATTAGATTTCTAAATTGACAATGAACTTGTGGATCTCATTTTTGTTTTGTGGCAACAAAAAAATCACTACAAGTTGCAAAAACTCGTGCAAAGGGGAATAATGAGATTTTCAGTGCAGATGTCGATGTTGGCTGATTCTGAGGCTGCCGATGCAGGAACTGTAGACTCTAGATGGAATAAAAAGTATATGATTGAGCCAGTGGGTCATCTGTAAGGTGGTGTGCTCCTGCTGTTTGTGCAAGGCTTCTGTGTGCTCTTGGTGCGTGGACAAGGTTTTCAGTGCAAACGAAAATTTTTTCTCCCCTTTTGAGATATGATAATAAGGTCAGGAATTCATTCATAGTAACCATTGGGGGTATTGGTGGTGGGGGGAGGGTGGAGTTAGAACAAAGATGAGGAGATATTTCTTTAGCCAAAGGGTGGTGAATCTGTGGAATTCATTGCCACCAATGGCTGTGGAGGCCAAATCATTGGGTGTATTGAGAGTTGAAGTTGATAGGTTCTTGATTAGTAAAAGGTGTCAAAGGTTATGGGGAGAAGGCAGGAGAATGGGGTTGAGAGGAGAAATAAATCAGCTATGATGGAATGGCGAAGCAACTAAATGGGCTGAATAGCCTAATTGTGCTCCTATAACTTGCTGCACATTTTTCAAGGAGGTTTTGAGCATGTCCTTGAATCTTTGACCTGGTAATCCTTTCTGTAACGATTTTGAACAGTGTTTATTTCAGGAATTAGTGTCACATCTGGGAAAAATAAGGGTTTGCTCTGTGAAACTGGCTGAGTGTAATGAAGGCTTCAGTGCTGGGGATGTTGTCCTGTAGAGAACATTGACATCAGTTTGCTTATCTTTCTGTTAAATTTGGAAGACCTTGATGAGTTAGCGTTATCGAATGCATTGAGTTGCTTGCAATATGTACTGCAGGTCTCGAGGGCATATGGGGAAGAGACCATGATTGCCTGGTGCCAAGAGTTTTGTGACAGATTTGAAGTGCTCATTCAATTAGATCGGTTGAATCTACCCGAAACGAAAAGGCTGAATATTACTTGCAATACTCTTAGTGCACACAAAGGAGCCCTTAAAGTTTCAGTGGTTTCAAGGGCTGCAGTCAGACTTTTAAATATTTCACACATTTTTAAAAGAAAATACCTGAGAGGTATTCGCAGAATTTGTTTGGCTAAAACGCAGTGCTTGATTGTGCTACTTGCTAGGGGTGTCAGTACTGTGTTCCTACCAATTGTGAGACCAAAACCTCAATTTTCTTACACTTGCTCTCTCCTGGTGAGATTCAGAGCTAAGTTTTGCCATTGCACAACAACTTATCTACAATGGGAATTGAATTTTTTTTTTCCAAGTCCACCAATTGAAATTTTGCATAATTTCTGCTGAAAGTCTGACTCTTAATTTGTTTGAAAACAATGTATGATATAACTGACCACTGTATTTGCCTTGGGGTTGACATGAATAATCACTTTGCATTTATATTTATATTTACAGAGATTTAATGTAACTTCTGAGTCATCCATCCCTTAATGTAGATATTTTGTAATTGAAGTGAGAGAATACTGGAAATTTCTCGGATTAGGCTGTATCTGTGGGAGGAGATGTAGAGCTGAGCTAACATTGATCTGATATGCTGAGTCTTTTCAGTCTCTCCTGTTTCAGATTTCCAGCATCATCAGACTGTCTGTAATCCTCATTAATGAACCTGATTCTCCCAGGTTTCTCATGCAGTGATCCTGAGCTAAGCATGTGGTTTGCAAAATCTGCTGTTGGATTCCTGCCAGTGGGGCTCCAAGTAGATTGCAGGTTGTACTGTAGCAGATCAGATTGCATTCTCTTTTCTGCTGCACTTCATTAGCTGCAAATAAGTGTACATGTGTATTTTCCAGTGCTCTTTATTATTGTTTGAGGTGCTTGGTACCAAATCCATGAGGTAAACTCTTTCTGCCATTTCCCATGACCAAATGACAATTCATTTATGTAATATGCTTCCATATTTACTACCGTACTCGTTTTGACTCCACTTTTTAAACAAAAATCCCTCCATGTAGATATTCTGTAATTTACTGTTTTAATGCAATGTGCAAAACTTACTTCTGCACGAGGTGGAAGAGAATTCTGTATGGTTTTGTTGTTTCCCTTTGCCTGTACCATCAGAATTTTAGCAGCCATTCCTTCGGAATTGGGCTTTATCACTGACATATCATGAAATTTGTTTTGAGGCAGCAGTACAGTGTATTACATACAATGTACTACAAATTGTATTAAGAAACAGGTGTGTGTGTATAAAACACTGTAAGACATAGCAGGATTAGGTCATTCGTTCCATTGAGTCTACTCTGCCATTCCATCATGGCTCATTAACATCCCCCTCTACTCCGTTCTTCTGCCTTCTCCCCATTACCTTTGATGCCCTGGTTAATCAAGAACCTGTCAATCTCTGACCAATGACTTGGCCTGCACAGCCAACTGTGACATTGAATTCTAAAGATTCACCACCCATTGACTGGAGATTTTTTCCTAATCTCTGTTCTCAATGGATGTCACTCTATTCTGAAGCTGTTCCGCTTGCCCTAGACTCCCCCAAAATTCACTCTATCTAGGCCTTCCAATATTTGATCATGTTTCATTGAGATTCCGCCCCCCCCAACCCCCAGTTCTTAAATCCAGGGAACACAGGCCTAGAACCATCGAACATCCCTAGGGAATACAGGCCCAGGGCCATCGAATGTCCCTGAGATATTAACCTTTGCCTTTTTTGGGATCGTTCTCAGGAACCTCCTGTGGACTCTCCAATACAAGCACATCTTCTTAGCTAAGAGGCTCCGAACTGCTCACAGTTTTCCAAATGCAGTCTGATAGTCAAAACATGGAGGAATCTTTATGAATTCCTGCCACCCTGACACCCCCAGTGTTCCTGTGATTTCAGTGTCTGAGGCTAGGGTACATGCAGCCTTTAGGAGGGTGAACTTGCAAAAAGCATCTGGCCCAGATGGGGTGCCTGGCGAAGCACTAAAGACCTGTGCAGATCAACTGGCTGAAGTGTTCACTGAGATCTTTAACCTCAATGTGGTAAGTCGCATTGGCATCCACAGTGATTGTGTTTTGAGGGGTTATGATGAAACATACAACTGCCTGAGAAGCAACTTGGATCCACTCCAATTTGCCTACTGGAGCAACAGGTCCACAGCAAATTGTTTAGCCATTCAGCTATTGTTGTTCTGTCATTGCTGCTAGTGTCCCCTTTCAATCAGCTTCGACCAGCTCCTCTATCATCCCTTTTCTCCACTGTAATACTGATAAATCTGAGTTTAGCTTCCCTTTCTCAAACTGCAGGGTGAATTCTATCATATTCTGATCACCGCCTCCTTTACCTTAAGCTTCCGAATCAAATCTGGTTCATTGCAGAACACCCAATCCAGCATTACCTTTCCCCTAGTGGGCTCAGCAACAAGCTGCTCTTAAAAAGCCATCTTGTAGACAATCTACAAATTCTTCCTCTCAGGGTACAGAACCAGCCTGCTTTTCCCAATCTGTTTGCATATTGAAATCCCCCATGACTATCATAACATTGCCCTTTTTACATGCCTCTTCTATCTCCATTTGAATTTGTAATCTACAACCTGGCTACTATTCAGAGGCCTGTATATAACTCCCATCAGGATCTTTTTACCCTTGCAGTTTACCTGTAAGGATTCTGCGTCTTCCAATTCTGTATCACCTCTTTCTAAGGATTTGATTTCATTTTTTTTTACCAACAGAGCCACCCCATCCCCTCTGCCTACTTGCTTGTCCTTTTGATAGAATGTGTATCTGTGTGTTAAATTCCCAACTATATTTTTTTCAGCCGTGACTTGGGGATGACCACAACATCATTGCTACCCATCTCTATGATCATCTACCTTATTCTATATACTGTGCACTTACATTATACCTTCAGTCCTGTATTCATCACCCTTTTTTGATTTTTGCCTCCATGTTGCACTTCACCTCATCCCATTAACTGCAATTTTGGCCTATTGTCTGCCTGTCCGTCCTCATTGTCTCACGAGACACTGCATCTACTTGCATACCAACAGCCCCATCCTCCACCAAGTCACTTTGGTGCCCACCCTTCTGCCAAATTAGATTAAGCCATCGCCAGCAGCTCTAGCAAATCTGCCCGCAAGGATATTGATCCCCCTCTGGTTCAGGTGTAATATGTCCCTTTTATAGAACTCATACGTTCCCCAGAAGAGGTCCGTATGATCCAGAAATCTGAAGCCCTGCCCCCGCACCAATTTTTCAACCTTGCGTTCATCTGCCAAATCATCCTATTCTTTCCCCTCCACTGATGTGTGACAGAAGCCACAATCCAGAGATTACTCGCCTGGAGGTCCTGCTTTTCAGCCTTTTGCCTAATTCACTATATTCTGTCTTCAGGATCCCCTCTGTTTTCCTACCTATGTAATTGGTATCTATATGTACCACAACTTCTGGCTGTTCAGCCTTACCTTTGGGAATGCTGTGGAGCCGATCTGAGGTATTCCTGGCACTAGGGAGACAACTTGCAGCACAATGCAATACATGATAAATATAGAGGAAAAAAATGAATTATAACCTTTGTGTGCGTATGTATGTATGTGTATTAAAAATAGTAGTGCAGAAACAGAAGTCATTATAAAAAAAAGTGAGATAGTGTTCATGGGTTCAAAGTCCATTTAGAAATTAGATGGCAGAGGCGAGGAAGCTGTTCCTGAATTGCGGAGTATGCCTTGGGCTTTTGTATGTCTTCCTGATTGTAACAATGAGAAGAGGGCATGTCCTGGGTGCTGGGAGTCCTTAATTGATACCTCCTTTCTGAGGCATCATTCTTTGAAGATATCTTGGTAACCATGGAGGTTTGTACCCATGATGGAGCTGACTAATTTTCCAACTTTTTGTAGCTTTCAATCCCGTGCAATAGCGCCCCCCCCCCCAACCTCCATACCAGACAGCGATGAAGGCCTGTCAGAGGGCTCTGCACGGTGCATCTGTAGAAATGTTCAAGTGTCTTTGGTGACAAACCAATCTCTTCAAACTCATGAAATACAGCTGCTGTTGTGCCTTCTTTGTAGCTGCATTGATATATTGGGACCAGGTTAGACATTCAGAGATAATGACACCTAGGAACTTGAAATTTCTCTCGCTGTCCTTCTGCTCCCTTTGAAGATTGGTTTGTGTTCTCTCATCTTGCCCTTACTGAAGTCCATAATCAGCTCTTTGGTATTACTTGTGTTGTTGCTGCGTCACACTTGTGTCTCGCTGCTGTGCACCCTTTTGTCTCCATCTGAGATTCTGCCAGTAATGGTTGTATCATCAGCAAATTTATAGATGGCATTTGAGCTATGCCTAACTACACAGTCATGGGTATATAGAGAGAGTAGAGCAGTGGGCTAAGTACACATCACTGAGGTATGCCAGTGTTGATTGTCAGTGAGGAGGAGGTGTTATTACCAAACTACACAGATTGTGGTCTTCTGGTTAGAAAGTTAATTACACTGGGAGGTACAGAGGCCCAGGTTCTGTAACTTTTTTGATCAGGATTGTAGGACTGATGGTGTTAAATGCTGAGCTGTAGACATTGAACAGTGTCCTGACACAGATATTTGTATTGTCCAGGTGATCTGTGGCCATGTGGAGAACCATTGAGATTGTATCAGCTGTAGACCTATTGTGGCAATAGGCCCACTGCAATTTGCTTATGTCCTTGCTGAGGTAGGAGTTGATTTTAGCTATGAGCGACCTCTCAAAGCATTTTACCACTGTAGATGTGCGTGCTACTGTAAGAAAGTCATTAAGGTAGCTCACACTACTCCAGCGCTGGTATAATTGTTGCCCTTTTTGAAGCAGATGGGAATTTCTTTGAATTACCCCGCTAGTTGATTGGCACAAATTTTCATAGCCTTACCAGATTCTCCGTCAGGGCCTGCTGCCGAGTGAGTCACCAGCTGCAACATGGATCCTTACAGCTGTAGTTGTATTCTCCATTTCAAAGCCGGCATAGAAGGCGATGAGCTCGTCTGGTAGTGAAGCATTGCTGCCATTCATGCTATTGGGCTTCGCTTTGTGGGAAGTAATGTCCTGCAAACCCTGCCAACCTTACTCGGAATTGTTTCTTCACTCTTGAAATAGCTCTCCACAAGTCATATCTGTTTTCTTGTACAGACCTGTGTCGCCCAACTTAAATGCCTCAGAAGTACCGCTCAGCAGATGACAAACCTCCTGGTTCATCCATGGCTTTTGGTTTGGGAATGTACAGTATGTTCTTGTGGGCACACACTCATCCACACAGGTTTTAATGAAGTTGGTAACAACTGCAGCATACTCATCCAGTCTCAAATACGAATCCCTGAATACAGTCCAGTCCACTCATTCAAAGCAGTCCTTGTAGGTACTCCTGTGCTTCCCTTCTCCATACCTTGATCCTCACTACTGGTGGTTCAATCCTCAGTCTCAACCAGGTGATCAGGCTTTGTAAGGTATGGGCATGGGATGGCACATACTCTTGCTGGTGGGGTAGCAGTCATCAAGTGTGTTGTTTCCTCTGGTACTGCAAGTGATTTGCTGATGATTATTTAGAGACTTTTTTGAGCTGGCCTAGTTAAAATCTCTCAAAATGATGGGGAAGATGTTAGGGTGTGCTGTTTCATGCTTGTTGATCACATCGCTCAGATTGTCTAGAGTCTGTCTGACATTGGCGTAAGGTGGAACGTACATCACTACAAAAAAGATCGCTGAAATCTCCCGCAGCAGGTAAAATGGACAACACACTTCATTGCGAGATTTTCCAGGTCCGTTGAGCGGAATTTGTGCATCACTGACACATTTGTGACCAAGGGGAATTGATCATGAGGCATACACCTCCACCTCAGCTTTTAAGTAACTCGACAGTCATATCCTGATGGAGTACAGTGAGCCCATCAACTTGAATCACTGCATCCACTATGGAAGGGGTTAGCCAGGATTTCGTGAAACAAAGGATGCAAGCAGTTCTGATGTCGCTCTGATAGCACCCTAGCTCTGAGATCTTTAATTTTGTTTACCAGAGACTGTACGTTTGCCAGAAAGATGATCGGTCTTGGGTGTCGAAAACCTTGTGTTGTTTTTTTTAAATGCACTAATAGCCCAGAACGATAGCCATGTTTCTGCTGCTACCTTGCAGGGATTGTGCTTGGCCACAGTCAGCATTATCTCTGTTGGCTTTAAGCAGTAATAGATTGTTCAATCGGATTAAAACATCTTTATTAACTGTACAGACTTTTGATGCGATTGTGATTCTCAGCTGTAGCAGGCCGAAACGAGAATATTTAATTGTGTACATCAAACTGGCGCTTCGAGTTCGCTGGAGAAGGTGTCCTGGAAGTTGAGTTTTGTGCAATTTGTTGACTTTTGCACATTGTCTTTGTGTGCAGTTTTTCATTGATTCTATTGTGTTTCTTTGTATTTACTATGAATGTCCACAAGAAAATGAATCTCAGGACAGAATATGGTTGCATATATGTACTTTTATAATAAATTGGAAATTGATTTGTTACTTTGATATTTTTTGAGATGCTGCAAAAATTAGGCAGTGGAATTCCTCTATTTATGAAGTGGATGGGAAGACCATGATCAGTTATGACTTTACCAATTAGAAAAATGTATGTTTGTCAAATTCATGATTTTGAATAGATAAGCCATATCAATCAGTTTGTGGCTCTTATCAAAATCGTGCTGAATGTTAATTACATGTCAGGTCATTTCAGCATTTGTTTCAGTGGGTTCTTTGCCTGTTGACGAGTTAGACTTTTTGAGAAAATCTTTAAGATGTTTCAGGAAGTATTGATTGAATTGTCTTGTACTTTTCATAAGTGACATTTTAACAGCAATTCACATCTCTGCTGTTTCTGATTACTGTAGGTGTTTTTGACTGTACTATAGCTGCATGAGTATTGTATTAGTGGGCAGTGTGCATCTATCAGCACTTGTAAAGTTTAAATAACGAGATGTGAAGCAATGGATCCAGTATAAGAGATCTGAATTGCAGGTTTGAAATTTAAATTTGTTCATTTTGTGGAGATGAAATGGTACATGGGTACCAGAGCTACTAATATAAAATATCTCCAGATTTTGTAGCATTGACTTTCAGTTTCAGATTGATTAAAATATATTGATGTTTAGTTAACTTTATTCATGGTTTTGTCAGAATTGGATTACTTTTTGTGGTTATAAAGCACTGACTTGCGGTTTTGTATCTTGTGATTAAAACACGTTTCTTTGAAATTCTGGATCTTAAGTTGTAATACAAATTTATACATAAATTACTACATTACAATAAGAAATGTTTAAAAAATATAGTGCAAATAGAGAGCACTACAAAAAGAGAATGGATTACTTTCGTTCAAAGTACATTTATTATCACTGACATGTTGTGAAATTTGTTCTTTTGTGGCAGCAGTGCAATACTTTCAACACCTCCATAGGCCTGATTTTATTCTCACAAATCAATGAATATGTTTAAAAAAATCACTCCCCACTTGTACATAGTTTTCTCCTTTTGCTTGTTCTTTCTTTCCTCTCTTTTCTATAAGTGTATACCTCAGGTAAATATTATGTGGAGATTTGTGACAAGTATATACAGTGTCTGAAATGCATCTTATGGAAATGTTTGTTTGAACATCAATAAAAAATTACAAAAAAAAATTATGTTAAGGTACAATGAGGAGTGGGCAAGCCGGTGGTACAGTGCATGAGCACTGGACTTTGAGATGGATGGTTCTGAGTTTGAATCCCATCTGGGCAGCAGCAGTATCTGCATGGTAAAAAGGCCTGGCAATCTACTTCAATCTGCTTGTGTATCTTTCGATGAAAACACTATCCATAGGGTCAACGTGAGTCGACGAACGACTCAGCAGCAATCCACAACAATAAGGAATGTAAAATATTGTGCAAAAAGAAAAAGCAAAATGGTGTTAATGGGTTCTTGAACCTTTAATGAATACGATGGCAGAGGGGAAGAAGCTGTTCCTAAAATGTTGCATCTGCCTCTTTCAGCCCATCTACCACCTCCCTGATGGTAGTAATGAAAGGAGGGTATATCCTGGATGGTGAGGGCACTTAATGATGGATGCTGCGCCTTGAGACGTGAAGTTTTTGTTACCAGAAAATCTGGTAACTCTACCTTCGAAACCTTGGTTCAAGCCATTCATATGAAGTAAAACTCCAAAAATGGCATCCAGTTATTCAGAACTACTGATGATCTGACTCACTTGTTGGCTTGGAATGTGAGGTCAGAGTTGGGGTACAGGTTGTGGATGGGTGTGCAGCTTGACATTGGCTTTGGGGGTGAGGAACAGCAAGGATTGGCGACATAGGTAGTTTTAGCACCTGCACTGGGTATAGAATGCTTGTGTATTTTCCACTCTCTCTTTAAAGTTACTGGATTAACAGGAAGATGATTTTTTTTTAAAAAAATTGTGAATAAGTGGAGTGGTGTTGCAGCAACAACCTGGGACTCAACGTCAGTAAAACGAAAGAGCTGATTGTGGACTTCAGGAAAGGTAAGACGAAGGAACACATACCAATCCTCATAGAGGGATCAGAAGTGGAGACAATGAGCAGCTTCAAGTTCCTGGGTGTCAAGATCTCTGAGGATCTAACCTGGTCCCAACATATCGATGTAGTTATAAAGAAGGCAAGACAGCGGCTATACTACTTTAGGAATTTGAAGAGATTTGGCATGTCAACAAATACACTCAGAAACTTCTATAGTTGTACTGTGGAGAGCATTCTGACAGGCTGCATCACTGTCTGGTACGGAGGGGCTACTGCACAGGACTGAAAGAAGCTGCAGAAAGTTGTATATGTAGTCAGCACCATCTTGTGTACTATCCTACAAAGTACCCAGGACATCTTCAGGGAGTGGTGTCTCAGAAAGGTAGCATCTATTATTAAGGACCTCCAACACCCGGGGCATGCCCTTTTCTCACTGTTACCATCAGGTAAGAGGTACAGAAGCCTGAAGGCACACACTCAGTGATTCAGGAACAGCTTCTTCCCCTCTGCCATCTGATTCCTAAATGGACTTTGAATCTTAGGGCACCACTTTTTTAAAAAAGTATATCATATTTCTGTTTCTGCATGTTTTAAAATCTATTCAATAATATTTTTTATTTATTTTCTCTGCTAGATTATGTATTACATTGAACTGCTGCTATGTTAACAAATTTCACGTCACATGCCGGTGATAATCTGATTCTGAAGTGAACTTGGGTAATAATAGGGTAACATCTAGTTGTATGGTACTATCTAAGGCCCAGATATCCCAGATTATTGGAATGTTAATGTTAAATTATGTTCAGGTTGGAAGTAGTTCCTGTGAGATAGCACTCCTTTTCAAGCAGAAAAGTCTACTTTATAGCCATTAGATTTTTTTTTTAACCAGCTACATTTCTATTCATGGCAATATTTAATCATCTACACCAGAGCTTTTATTTTTCCAAATAATCTTGGATGTGGCATTTTCTAGAAGCCTAACTATTGTACACTTAATAGATTCCCATTATCCACAGCATTACTACTGTGGTCTATTGGTCAGACTTGGCTTCCTTTTTGCAAAGCTATGTTGACTGATAACTTTGAAGTTTCCTGAGTGGCTTGTTATAATGTTCTTATACAGGATTTCCCTAAGATTAACTTGCACATTGAGTCGATAGTAAAGAAGGGAAATATAACATGGCATTCATTTTGAGAGGGCTAGAATACAGGAACAAGGATGTAATGCTGAGGCTTTATAAGGCATTGGTCAGGCTGCATTTGGAGTATTGTGAGCAGTTTTGGGCCCTTAACCTGAGGAACTGTGCTGGTCCAGAGGAGGTTCACGAGAATGATACCTAGATAAAGGAATTAACGTATGAGGAGTGTTTGGCTTTGAGCCTGTAGTGGTTGGAGTTTAGAAGAATGGGGGAGGGCTCTTATTGAAACATATTGAATAGGCCTAGGTGGAGAGGATAGTTTCTCCAGTGGGGGAGTCAGCCTCAGAATAGAAGGACGTTCCTTTAGAACAGGTGAATAGGAATTTCTTTAGCCAGAGGATGGTGAATCTGTTGTTCATGGGCTTCAGACTTCTGTGGGCATATTTAAAGTGGAGGTTGATTGGTAAGGGGGTCAAAGGTTATAGCAAGAAGGCAGGAGAATTCAAAGGTTAATAATAATAAATGAGCCATAATAGCATGACAGACTCGATGGGCTGAATGACCTAAATCTGCTCCTCTAGTCTCATGGTCTTAATTCAACCAGCTTCTGTTTTCCACTGTTATTTCCTTAGACTGTTTATAGGACCAACACTCAACTACCTTTTCAATATGAATGGAATATTTTGGAGGTTGCAAAGTGAATCAGTTGTTGTTGCTTCACAGCTGCAGGGGCCTGAGTTCAATCCTGGTTATGGGTGAAAGAGGAGTTTATTGTCATCTGCTCAAGTACATATTTGTACAAGTGCAATGAAAAACATAAAGCAGTATCACAGACACACAATATTCATGAGAAACAAATCTAAATTATATTTACAAGAAAAAATAATTAAGAGGCATATATCCATTTAGTTCAAAGTGGCCTTAGTGTTGCTAACCTTAGTGATTAGGGTTTTGCTGGTTGGTTCAAGAACCGAGTGGTTGAAGGAAAGTAGATGTTTTGAACCTGGTGATATGGGACCTCGGGCTTCTGCACCTCCTGCCCATTGTAGCTGCACATGGCCCAGATGGTGGAGATCTTTGGATGTTGCCTTGTTAAGATGGTGGGGAAGGATGTGTCTGTGATGTACTAGGTTCAATACACTGCTCTCTGCAGCTGTTTGTTCCTGCGTGTTCACATTGGTGCAGAGTTTGCATGTTCTCTTGTCTGAGTTTTCTCCAGTTGTTTCTATGATCTACCAATCCCAAAACTGCAAGTGGGATTTGCAACTGTAAATTATCCTTTTGCTGTATATTTATAAGAAAGGAGTTAAAGGGGCATTATGTGCCGCGTGTGGGAGAATGTATTGGCTCTTTGTATTCTTGTCTACAATCTTTTGGTCATCTGTGACTTTTGTTTTGTGTAATATTCTCTCTAATCTTAGTGCTTTCTGATTTTTCATTAAACTTGATGCAATTTTAGTTAAACATGATGGGTCATTCCCATCTATTTAATGTATTTTGATACAACTTGCATGTTGGCCTCTGCTTTCGCATCTCACCCGCCAAGTCGCTGGATAATTCATGTCCTCGTAGATGTCCAAATTTAAAATGTAGGCTTGGCCTATTTGTTTCTCCTTTAAAACTGAATGTTACATTCATTCATTTTGTGACTAACTGGAGCTGCCTTCATAATCAGGCAATTAATTATTTCAATCTCATTGCACAATGCCAGACCTAGTATTGTCTGCTTTTTGCTTGGCTTTTGAACGCATTGTTTTAAGAATCGAAGCCAAAAACTCTTGTGGATTCTTCACCTGAGCTGCTATTTTCCATCAGGTTTTTCCATTCTAATATATACGTGAAAATCCTCAATGATTTCTGACAAGTTCTGACAATGTAGCTATTGTTGAGGAACCAATATACAACTACAAGTAACTACTTATTATTTACCCTCTCTGCCATATGCCTTCATTGGTCAGGGCAGAGAACGTAAAAGTTAGAGCATCATGTTGCCACTTAACAAAATATTGGTTAGGCTACCTTTGGAGTATTGTATGCCATTCCGTTGCTATGCTATAGGAAGGATGCAGTTGTGAGGGGACAATAGAATGTGCGGTAGAAGGATTTTGAAAGATGTGAGCGGAAGCAGCCAGGGCATTTTACATGCCACAGTTCCTGAGGAGATATTGGATTGTGTGTATTTAGGCACAGCAAGCACTAATAAGAGGTTGGGTTTAAGTAGAGCGGCCATTGTGCGAGTGAACCATTGTTAGAGTGGGGAATTGAGGCTTTGGCTAGAGGTTTTGGCGAGAAGTGGCAAAGGCTGTAGGTAGATTTTTAAATTTTAATTTTCTTTGTTGCTCACTGTACATTTGGAGCAGTGGGGGTGCCAGACAGGATAGTGGAATGCTCCTCTTGTGGGATGTGGGAGTGATAAAGTTTAAGGGAATAGGGGAATTCTCAAGATCCCTGTAAATAATGGATTCAGTACTATGTCTGTGACTGCAGTGTGTTTGAATAATGTCTCACAGCTGCATTCTTTGGAGCAAGATAAGGGTTAAAGAAAGCCACAGCGGGCAGGTCTCTGGCTCTGTGGTTCAGAAGGGAAGGGGAGAGAAGAGGTGAGCTGTAGTGATAGGAGATTCAGTGGGTTAGAGGGACTGAAAGGAGGCTCTGTGGATGAGATTCTTGGATGGTTTGTTGCCTCCCAGTTTCCAGGGTCAGGGACATCTCTGATAGTCCACAGTATTCTTAAGTGGGAAGGTCATGTTCCAAATTGGTACCAATGAAATGGATAGGAGGGGTGATAAGGTCCCTCAAAGTGAGTTCAGGGAGTTGGGTCCTAAGCTAAAGGACAGGACCTCTAGGGTTGTGATCTCAGGATTGTTATTGGTGCCACATACTATTGAGACCAGAAATAGGAAGATCATACAGTTTAACATGTGGCTAAGGAGTTGGTGGGAAGAGGGAGGGTGTCTGATTTTTGGATCACTGAGCTCTCTTTCAAGATTTCAAGTCAGGTTTATTGTCATTTAACTACGTCTGTATAATGTATATAACTATTATGTATGTAGAAGTCAGACAGCATTTCTCCGAACCAGGGTGTAAAGCGCAGTGGTACACATAACACAGAATAACTAATGAAGGTAAGGAGAAAATTGTGAGATGATTCTCTCATAAATAACAACTAAAGTACATTAATATTAAATAGTGTAAGGTACGGAAAAGATTGACACTTCAAAAACAACGCGGCAGGGAGTTCAGAAGCCTGATGGCCTGGGGGAAGAAATTTACTCATCCTGACCGTTTTTGTTTTTATGCATCAGAGTCTCCTGCCTGATCGGAGAAAGTCAATGAGAATGATGGGTGGTAGGGAGCCCCTATAATCCTCCAGCTGTTCTCAGTCCTTTTGTAGGTTTTTCTGGTCTGATGCTCGACTACTCCCATTCCAAATGGAGATCCAACTTGTCAGGACATTCTCATTGGTATTCCTCAAACACAATTAAGGTGATGTGCACCTTGCTTGCCTCAGTCTTCTTAGGAAGCGGACTCTTCTTGGGAAGGTGGGACCTGTACGGACAGGACAGCTTGTAGCTGAACTGGAAGAGGACTCATATCCTTGTGGGAAAGTCAGGAATTGAAAGATTGAGCATGGTGGGACTAATGTTCTGAGCTGCATATGTTACAATGCATGGAGTATTGTAGGAAAGACTTATGAGCTTGGGGCATGGTTCAGCACATGGAATTATGATATTGTAGCCATGAGTGAGACTTGGTTGCTGGAGGGGGAGGACTGGTTCCATGTTCTGTGGTTCTGTTTCAGATGTGACAGAGCTGGTGGGATTAAAGGGCGAGGGGAGGCATTGCTAGTCAGGGAAAATGTCACGCAAGTGCTCAATAGGATAGAATCATCTAGTGAGGCTATATGGTGGAACTAAAGAATAGTGGGGCTATATTTTAGACCACCAGCAGTCCGTGGGGTATAGAACAAATTTGTAGAGACTGTTGCAAGAAACATAAGGTTGTGATATTAGGTGATTTTAACTTTACATGTATTAAAATTGTCAAGGACAAGAGGGGAAAACAAATAGCTGTTTAGTCTTCCTTCATTTGATGCTATCCTTGTTACCTCCATCGAGTGGAGGGGCAGGGGTCTTGGGTCCCACACCACTAGGTTTGGGAGCTGTTGTTGCCCTGCAGCCATTGGGCTCTACAGTTGTGGACTCACTTTCGAGGACATAAGAAAATAAGAAATAGCAGGTGTAGGCCATCTAGCCCGTTGGGCCTGCTCTGCCATTTAATAAGATCATGGCTGATCTGGCCATGGACTAATCTCCACTTGCCTACCTGTTCCCCATAACCCTTAATTCCCTTACTATACAAAAATTTAACCAACCTTGTCTTAAATATATTTACTGAGATAGCCTCCACTGCTTCATTGAGCAAAGAATTCCACAGATTCACCACTCTCTGGGGAATAACAGTTCCTCCACCTCCATCCCAAATCTACTCTTGAGGCTATGTCCTCTACTTCTAGAATCACCTATCAGTGGAAACAACTTTCTTGCCTCTATCTTGTCTATCCCTTTCATAATATTATATGCTTCTATAAGACATCCTCTCATTCTTCTGAATTCCAGCGAGTACAGTCCCAGGCAACAATCTCTCCTCATAGTCTAACCCCCCCTTCATCTCTGGAATCAACCTGGTGAACCTCCTCTGCACCGCCTCCAAAGCCAGTATATCCTTCCTCAAGTAAAGAGCAGAACTGTATGCTGTACTCTAGGTGTGGCCTCACCAGTACCCTGTACAGTTGCAGCATCACCGTCCTGCTCTTAAATTCAATCATGCTAGCATTCCCTTTGCCGTCTTGATAGCCTGCTGCATCTGCAAACCAACCTTTCGTGATTCATGCGCAAGCACTCCCAAGTCCCTCTGCAAAGCTTCATGCTGTAATTTTTTACCATTTAAATAATAATCTGTTCTTCCATTTTTCCTTCTATTTACCAACATTGTATTCCATCTGCCAGACCCTTGCCCACTCACTTAACCTATCTATACAGTCGGCCCTCCTTATCCGTGGGCGAGTGGTTCCGGGACCCCCTGCAGACACCAAAAAATGCAGATGCTCAAGTCCGTTATATAAAATGGCGTAGTATTTGCGTATAACCTACGCACATCCTCCCGTATACTTTAAATCATCTCTAGATTACTTATAATACCTAATACAACGTAAATGCTATGTAAATAGTTGTTATACTGTATTGTTTAGGGAATAATGACAAGAAAAAAAATGCTCAAACAACGAGTGCTGAAGAGAGAACTTCTGGGTTTTCCCAATTTGCTGTTGGTTGAATCCGCGTATGCAGAACCCGCGGATAAGGAGGGCCGACTGTATTTCTGCAGACACCCCGTATTTTCTGCACAATTTGCTTTTCCACTCAATTTAGTATCATCAGCAAACTTAGATACACAACACTCAGTTCCCTCTTCCAGATTGTTAATGTATATTGTGCTCACCACTGATTGCCAACCAGAATAACACGCATGTATCCGAACTCTCTGCTTTCTATTAGTTAACCAAGCCTCTATCCATGCTATAACATCACCCCCATCTCTACACATCCTTAGGGATAAGTCTTTTATGTGGCATCTTGTCAAATGTCTTCTACGCTTTGGTCTTTCATCCCTCTCCCACTCTGGACTATCAGTGTTTTTGCCTTTCAACATTGTTACGATATGACCCAATACTGGCTGAAGGGATGGCATCTCGTCTTCCATTTGGGCATGTTATAGCCTTCGGGGCCTAGAAATTGCATTAGAAGGTGGAAGGTTGCAATATAATACAGAGGCCTTTCAGCCTACTCCAAGATTAATCTAACCCTTCCCCCACTTAGCCCTCTGTATTTTTCTGTATCCACGTGCCAATCTAAGACTCTTAAATATTTGTGTGGTACCATTCTTCTTCTCTCTCCTCCCCCCGACCCCCAACTGTCTTCCTCCCATTCGCTTAAAATTATGCCCACTTGTATTGGCCATTTCCATTTCCATCCTGGGTACATGTCTCTGACTGTCCACTCAATGTATGTCTTATCTTTTGACCCTATATTAAGTCTTCCTTTGTTCCAGAGTGGAAAGCCCTAGCTCACTCAACCTGTCCTCGTAAGACATGGTCTCAAGCACAGCATAACTATATTTCTGTCTGTGATATTGGCTCTTTTTTTTCTTCTGTAGCCTAACTTGCTTGGCATGTCCTCCTATATCTACATGCTCCCTCCCATTTAATCATTGACCATTTAACCTTGTTTACAGCTTATCCCTGTGGTTGCTTTCCTTTTCCCCTCTCAGTGAAATCTTGTTCCTGCAGCTTAATATGCTTTTCTCTGCATCCTAGTTATGACAAAGGGTCGTCCACCTGAAACATTAGCTCTTTCTCTTCCCACTGAAGCAGCCTGACCTGGGTAGTTCCAGCATTTTCTACTTTTGTTTTAAATTTCTCACATTTGCAGGTGTTTTGATTTTTTTTTTCTTCCACTTTTCCTAGTTACTTTTTCTTCCAAAATGTTTGTTGTCCCTTCAATACTTGGTTCCTAATCTATCTCTACATTTTATATGATGATGCTTTTATAATGGTGTTTACATTGCAGATACATCCTGGTATACATTATTCACATTTTATTCCACATCTGTACTTCTAACTTTTATTTTTATAATTCTTTGTTCTTTGTAATTGTTGAAGGTTTTTTTTTGTTGCATGTCGTTCCAATGCACTACAGTAATTCCAAATACACAATTGTGTGGGAGTAACTCAGTGCATGCAGACATGGTTCAGTTGTTGTTCAGACCAAATATCAGAATGGGGAAGAAATGTGATCTAAGTGACTTTGACTGTGGAATAATTGTTGGTGCCAGATGGTGTGGTTTGAGTATTTCAGTAAGTGCTGATCTCCTGGGATTTTCATGCACACCATTCTCAAGAGTTTACTGAAAATGATTGAAAAATTAAAAAAAAATCCAGTGAGTGGCAGTTATGTGGGTAGAAATGCTTTGTTAATGAGAAAGGTCACAGGAAAATGACCTGACTGGTTCAAGCTGGCAGGAAGGTGATAGTAACTCAAATAACCACTTGTTACAATCTCGGTGGCATCCGTTAGTCTCGTGAGACCATGGATCTGTGCCTGGAAAGTCTTGCAAGGAGTGTCCTCTCCTAGGCGCAGGCCTGGGCAAGGTTGTATGGAAGACTGGCAGTTGCCCATGCAGCAAGTCTCTCCTCTCCACGACACTGATGTTGTCCAAGGGAAGGGCAAGGGCCAATACAGTTTGGCACTAGTGTCGTCGCAGGAGTTGCCAGAACAAGGTTGAAGGCAACGTCGGACTGCCTTAGGGACTCCAGCTCCGGATTTGTCCTCAGGGTTTACTCCCGAAGCCTTTCCCATGAGTGGTTATGGTCACAAGGCAGTGGTGGTTTGAAATCAGAGTTTTCCCTCTCTTAGATGGACTGCTTTCCCAGGCTGATGAGCTCCATCTACCCGAAGCACTGGTTTTAAGGCACCAGGACCCGCCTTCGCCCCTTCTCCTGTCAGCAGAAACAGTTCCGCTGGGTTTAGAGGCTAAGCCACACAAGGCCAGGAGTTGGACTTGGTTATCAGAGGCTATTTGAGGCGCATGCCGTGAGGAGCACTTTTAGGTAGTGGGAGCTTGTCCCCACTACCACTCCTCAGTTTGACAACCTTGGAACCAACTCATTACATTAGTGGTGTGCAAAAGAGCATCTGTGAATGCATGATACGGTGAACCTGGAAGTGGATGATCTATAGCAGCAGAAGACCTCTAAGTACAGGAGGTATTTGATGTGACCACTGATTGGTAATTCTTGATCATTCTCCAGCTACTATTCTGCAATCACTATTGGGATGATGTACCTATTTCTGCATTCCCTGATCATCACTCTTCATTGTAAATGCCATGTTTTTTCATAAACAGTACTTCGTATATTTCTTTTATTTGTTGCAAGCTCTAACCTTATCTATTGATTTACACTTGGATTTGTACCCTCTATCCCTCTCTGATAGTCTATTTAGCATTTTTCATATTAATAATTTTCTTTTACCTTGCCTTTAGTCTTTGTAATTTGCCATATACTTGAACCTTACATTAAAATATTTCCCATAGACACAAGGAGAGTTGGTGGATCCACATTCAATTGTGACATTTAAATGGGAACTGGATAAGCAGATAACAAAATTCAAGGTATATTTAATATCAAAGAATACAACCCTGAGATTTGTCTGTTTACGGGCAACTGCAAAGCAGGAAACCTAAAAGAACCCAATTTTAAAAATGACCAGCACCCAATGCACAGAGAAAGAGGGAGAAAGAGTAGGCCAATAACCTCTGTCTTAGTTCATACAGTGGGGCAAATCACCATGAAGCTGGCAGACACAAAGAGCATAGCAGCTGAAGCAGTTCAACGACCTCATACTGTGGAGAAAGGAGAGAACATCATAGGAGACTGAGCTGAATCAGCCCGATCCTTGCCTCTGGCCCCAACACCCCACCTTTTCAGTCTATTTGTGCCGACGTTTAAATTGTTCAAACACCAGATCATGCTGTGCAATAGGACCTGGGTCCTGCTGCAGTGATGCACTCTGGGCCTAGACCTCGCCACCTAGCCCAAGGCCATTGTCCACCTTTCCGGATCGGCTCGGTGCTTGGGTCGATCCAACCTTGGTCCCATTTTAGGTGGATGATCTATGAAACTAACTTCCGCATTGACTCCGCTCCGATTCCTTTGCTTTCTCTAACTCCGACATCGTCTCAAACATCCCTTGACCCTTGAGTCAGCTTCACCTTCACTTGCCGCCTCTTTGATTGCAGTGATAGTTTACCACAGTTTACCTCAGGAAAAAGTGTTATCTTGCCTTTTGAACTACCAGTAAGCTGTTGCCTGACTTAAGTAGCGAGTGGGGTGCTGTGTTTTTGAGAATCATAGTGATTGGTGTAATTCTGTTACAGCACCAACAATTCAGTTTCAATTCCTGCCACTGTCTGTAAGGAGTTTGTACATTCTTCCCATGACTCATAGGTTTCCTCTGGGTGCTCTGGTTTCCTCCCACATTCCAAAGACGTATGGGTTAGTAGGTTAGTTGGTCACAGGAGTGTAATTGGGTGGTGTGGGCTTGTTGGCTAGAATTGCCTGTATCTCTAAATAAGTGCAACTAAACGCAAAAAAAGTCAACTGCTGGAAGTAGTGGGTCATGCAGTATCTATGGAGGTAGTTTTGGGGAAGCTGGCCAGAGGAGGTGGTTTGGTAGAGGCTGATGGGTGTGGAGGAGAGGGAGTGATCATTTCTCCACCCTTGTTTACCTGCTCTATCAAATATTTTTAAGTAATATTGACTGAAACAAGATGTTTAGAAATATAAGCACTAAAGGAGATATTACTTTAATAGTCTTACTGAAGGGTCTTGACCCAAAATGTTTGTTATTTCTTTCCATAAGTGTTGCCCGACCTGCTGAATTACTCCAGTATTTTATGTTACTGTTGCTTTAATATTTCTGTAACCTGACCTTTTGTACTGTAACTGAAATAAACCCATGTATGTGAATTATATTCAATAGATGATCTCAGCAGACCAGCAAAATTTCACTAAAATTACTTGTGGAAATTTTTGATAGAAACAAGGCGATGGTTAAATTTTTAAGCTTTGAATCCCCTTGCACCTGAAGCATTTTTTACAATGGCTGCTCAATTGAACATCTTGTGTAGTTGTGAAGTAATTGAAGAGATTTTCTTGTCGGTTCTAGCCCTGGTGTTTGTTCAATTGTTTGAAATTTCAGTGTTCTCTTAAAGTTATTATTTTAACAAACTAAGATGGATTAAATCAACAATAGATGTATTTATTAATTTTTCTGCTTTGATGCAGCCAGTTTTAAAAGACTAACCAAAAGAATTTCCTGAAGCAAAGAGTAGAAATTCACATTCTAACTTGTCCAATCATGGCTTTCCATTTTTTCCCCATATTGCATAATCCATTAAACTTGAAAGATGTGGTTGGTTTGTAGTATGTATTTTTGCTTTCCCAAGCATTAACATTTGTCCTGTATAAATCATAACTTAAATGTATTGCAAAACATTTAACGGTATAATTCACATCTGTTCAATGCTAAGCTGAGTGCACAGTCTATTGATCCTCAAAATCGACGAACTTTGGACAACAGACTCTGGTCGCATATGTATTTTCCTTTAAGAAAACGGAAGCAGGAAGTTGTGCTGGGCTACAGGTACAACTGAAATGCAGAAGTTTTTGTCCTCTTCGCTCCTGCCCCCCCAAACTCCTCACTCAGCAGCTGGTGAATGTACAGTCTCTGGAAAATAAAACTCAAGACCTCCGAACAAAATTCCTACTCAACAGACCTGGCATATCTAATGGTCAAGTGTCGTCCATTTTATCTGCCAAGGGAGCTTTCTGTCATCATCCTAGTAGCGGTATATATTCCATGTTAGGCTAATGTCAGGCAGGCACTGGAGAGCTGAGCAACATAATTAGCAGTCAAAAAACAGCACACTCTGATTCCTTCCCTAACATTGTGGAGATTTCAACCAGGTCAGCTGAAATCTGAGCAACTACTAACAACATCTCACCCGTGGATCCAGAGTCGTCGACACACTTGAACGCTGTTATACCACCATCAAGAGCACTATTACAATATTAACAGTATTGCACTATACTGTTGCCACAAAACAACAAATTTCATGACATATGCCAGTGATATTAAACTTGATTCTGATTTGCTGGCAGCTCCACAAGTGTAGTTCACTCAGCAACAGCGTCATTTTTGTTCAGCCCCTTTCATACCAAAAATTTCCCAAGGTGAAAAACACTAAGACAGCTGAGGAGATGTGGGGTCGGTAACCATTAAACTGGTTTGGAAACACGAGGAAATCTGCAGATGCTGGAATTTCAAGCAACACACACAAAAGTTGCTGGTGAACCCAGCAGGAGGAAGGGTCTCGGCCCGAAACGTCGACTGTACCGCTTCCTATAGATGCTGCCTGGCCTGCTGCGTTCACCAGCAACTTAAACTGGTTTGGAGATGGGTTTTAGGGAGTGAGGAGGCTTAGAAAAGGCATACCATATCTTTGTGAAAAGCAAAGGAGCGAGTACCGATAAGCATTCATTCGGATGGTCAGCGAGGCTGTAATTTTGGGGGAGGTAGATGGCCTGTTTCTCAGGAGTTTAGACATGGGAAGGAGCAGGTCCATAGTTGGGTTCAGTAGTGGTGTGACTGCCAGGGGCAAGGAGTTTATGGCTGGGTGTGTGCTTTCATTACCTTTCATTTTGTTCTTGCATATAGATTGTGTTGCATGCTTGGCAACACCGCCTTGTACCTGGCAACTATTTTTTTAAAAAAACGGTAGAGGCCATTTAATCTGGGGCAGTTTGAGAACATAATACTGTATTCTATGATCCAGGGGTTCCTAACCTTATGCCACAGAACCCTACCATTAACCGAAGGGTCTGTGGACCCCACGTTGGGCATTCCTGCTCTAAACAATTATTAAGTATACATTATTTATACAAAGATACAAGAACAATAATAACTAGGAGAAGGAATCGGCCATCCAGCCCATCAAGTCTTCTCTGCCGTTCAGTAAGAACGTACTGATCTAGCCATGGGGTCAGCTCCACCTACCTGCCTTTTCTGCATAACCCGCAATTCCCTGCTATGCAAAAATCTATCTGAAGCTGTCTTAAATTTATTTAATGAAGTAGCTTCCACTACTTTCCTGGGCAAAGTATTCCACAGATTTGCTGCTCTGTGGGGGAGAAAGCAATTTCTCCACATCTCCGTTCTGAATCCCTGAATCTTGAGGCTATGTTCCCTAGTTCTAGTCTCATTCATCAGAAGAATCAACTTTCCTGCCTCTTTCTTATCTCTTTCATAATTTTATGTTTCTCTCTCATTCTTCTGAATAGTCTGAGATGACTCAATCTCTCCTCATAGACAAAATCCCTCATCTCCAGAATCAACCCGGTGAACCTCCTCTGCACCAGTTTCAAACACAATACATCTTTCCTCAAGTAAGGAGATCAGAACTGCGTGTAGTACTCCAGAACTTCCCTGCTCTTAAATTCAATCCCTGTAGCAATAAAGGCCAACATTCATTTGCCATGATATTTTGCAATTCAAGTCCATTTGCCTAATAGCCAGCTGTAATCTTGACAATTTAAGTCGGGGTTTCTCAACCGGGCTTCTGTGGAACCCTAAGGTTCTTTGAAAGGTCACTAGGGATTCTGTGAGAGATGTGATTTTAAATAATAAACATCTTTGGAATTTTGCAGTGGTAGGCAGTGACTGAGCAGACCAGTTAACAATCTCGTTTGATATCTCTCAGCCCAATATGGCAGTGCACAGAAGGACCATGTTTATTTGGTTGAGCCCATTCCCAGATTTTGATGTGAGAGGGTGGAAGCCGTTGATAATTGGCGAGCGTAGTATTGCATGGAGGGGACGATGGTAGGTTGATGAGGAGTACTGTATTGCACAGAGGAGAGGATGGTGGGCTGATGAGTGTGAAGTGCGTTTTCTGAGCATTGAATGGACTCGCCCAACCTGGTCTTTTAGGGGCTATTATTGCCTGTGTTTTACAAATATGTCTGACGGTCCACTGTGGTGATTTTTGAAGAGGAGTTGTGAGATGGACGAGGAGGGTTCTAGGCTTAGGCCTATGGACAATTCTGATAAGAATTACAATCTTAATCATTTCACTGCCTTAGAGCAACAACGGATACAAAAAAGGGCCTGAGAGTGAGGAAGGATATTAGAAAGTCTCAAGCCTTATTGAAAACCACCTGGAAGAACTGCAGAACAAAATTGAACAGTGTTTTCCTTCCCTTCAGCTTAAGTGTATGACTAGGTAAAGGACCCTTTCTCTGAATCTTCTGCTCAGCCTGAGAACTTCTCTTTAAGAGAAGAGGAAGAACTTTGTGAGCTGAAGTCAGGTCGTGCACTCAAAATGAGATTTACTGACCTGCCCCTGAACAAGTTCCGGATTTCTGTGAAAGGGTATCCTGCCATTCATAGGAAAGAAACGTACATTTTGCTGCAGTTTTCATAGTTTTGTCATAGTCATACTTTATTGATCCCGGGGGAAATTGGTTATCGTTACAGTTGCACCGTAAATAGTAATAGAACCATAAATAGTTAAATAGTAATATGTAAATTATGCCAGTAAATTATGAAATGTCCAGGACCAGCCTATTGGCTCAGGGTGTCTGACCCTCCAAGGGAGGAGTTGTAAAGTTTGATGGCCACATTCAACTTCTTATATGCGTGACCAGTCTTTTTTCTAGTTTAACAAGCATCAAAAGCAAGGATAGAAATCGCCTCATGTCAGTTGAAGGTGAAATCTGAGTGTGCTTATCTCAAGTCTGACCAGAATTGAGTATTTGTGCTGCGAAAAACAAGCTCAGGTTTCACATGCTTCCTATGTTTGAGTCTGATCATGTCACTTAGTAAGAAAATGTTCTTGTATAAAATTGTGTCTTAGGCTATATTTTTATTCATTCTCTGACCTGCTTCAGACCATATCCCGGTAGTTGGAATGGTTTGTTAGAGAGCTAGATTCAAGTAGACCTTCAATATGTTCGAAGGAATGTCTTAAAAGTGAAGCAATGAATGCATTTAGAAAGCTGCTTCTAAAATGGGAATATCTTATTTCCACTGGGTAGCCTCCAACCTGATGGCATGAACATTGATCTCTCCAGTTTTAATTTTTCCCCCTTCCCTCCCTTTCCCTTTTCCAATTCCCCATTCTGGTGTCCCTCTCTCCCCATCTCTTTCTGATTTGCCCATTACCCCATCTAGTTCCCCTCCTCTTTCCCTTTCCCTTTCTCCATGTCCTCACAATAGATTTCTTCTTTAGCCCTTTATCTTTTTCCACCTATCGCCTTCCAGCTTGAGTTCCCCCACTTCTCCACCCACCTTGCCCGTCACCTTTTACTCCTTCCTGTTGCTCCCATCTTTTTATTCTGGCTTCTTCCTCTTCCCTTTCCAGACCTGATGAGAGTCTTGGCCTGAAATATTGACTGTTTATTCATTTCCATAGATGCTGCCTAACCTGCTGAGTTCCTCCAACACTTTATGTGTGTTACTCTGAATTTCCAGCATCTGCAGAATCTCGTGTCTAGATCCACAGATCTCTTGTGTCAAGCTTTGGCATGCTTGAATTGGAATGATAAACTTGGTGAAGCAGCTAAAAATAGTGTTCAGGAAGTTAGGGCTCTTAAAAGGCTGAAGGAGATTGATAGTTCAGAGGCTTGATTACTGTATGAAATCTAGGATGAGAATCTTCAGGTTGATTTTTAGGTCAAGTAAAACAGGTGATGAGTGAATGGTATGAGTCAGAACATCGAGCACTGCTGGATATGGAAGTTAATAATAGATCTGGTCATAAATATTAGTGAGCTCCATCATGGATATGAACCTCCGTAGTATCTGAACAAGCAGTGCCTTAAGAAAATAGCGTCCATCATTAAGGATCCCCACCACCCAGGACATGCTTTCTTCACACTGTTGCCATCGGGATCGCAGTACAGAACCCTGAAGGCACACACTCAGTAATTCAGGAGTAGTTTCTTCCCCTCTGCCATCTGATTTCTAAATGGACGTTGAACCCATGAACGCTACCCCACTAGTTTTTATTTTTTTATTTTATTTATTTTAACTTAACTATTTTATAGACATATACATGTATGTATCTAATTTTTTTGTTCTCAATATTTATTTATCATTGTACTTTTGCTGTAAAGTTAATGAAATTCATGACATATGCCGGTATCATTAAACCTACTCCTGACTGTGACACTTATTCTGAAATATTGCGTAACTTGTTTAATTCAACGTAGAGGTCTGGATGAGTGTTTCACTGGGAAAAGCTTTTCAAACGGAAATCTGAGGCTTTCTGATTTCTCAGAGATGTTAATTTAAGCAGACCATAGCATTCAAAAATTGATAGTTGGGTGAGTGAAGGAAAAGATTTTCTATTTGATGGCAGACAAGTGAAGACTGAGATAAATGGGCAGTTTATGGACTCCGTGAGAGCAAAATACAACAAATGAGAAATGGTGAATGAAAGCTGAAAATGTTTGCCATTTTTCACATCTCTAGTCAGAACAAAGTCAGTGTTTCAACTCGTGCCCTTTCTCAGAACTTGACATTGCAGATGAGTCAAACAGGTCATGCAGCAAGAACTCTTAGCAACACTGGACTTTTAATAGATGTCAGAGTCACATACCACATTGAACAGCTAATCATGAATGCATAGTTATATAGCAAATGAATAACAGGTCATGTATGCTGATTGGTGCAAACCAGCACTGAGAATTAAAGCAGAGGTCAAGATAACAAAGGGGAAGATTAATTTCTGTATAAGATAAAAGCTTTACATAGCCAGTCAATCTGGTAGTTCAGCATCTCTATGCATTCCATAGTTTTCCAAAATCATTCTTGTGGATACTAGGTGTTGCTCTTGGTAACTTAGGCAAGGGTGTTATGATGATGGGGACCAGAGTACCTGATGTGAAAAGTTGTTTTCAACTTTGTTTTTTGCTCTCAGACTCCAGCTGGTATACATGTTTCAATTTAACATTGTTTTGTTCGGAATATATTTACACAAATTTCCGTTAAAAATTCTCTAAAGCAAATTTCACTTGCTACTCATTGATCACAGGCCGATCTGTTAGTACAGTTGGCCCTCCTTATCTGCGAGGGATTGGTTCCGGGACCCCTCGTGGATACCAAAAAACGTGGATGCTCAAGTCCCTTATTCAACCTGTCTAAATGCGGTGGACGTTAGGATCCAGCGGAACCCCGGACCTTATTTAACCTGTCTCAGTGCGGTGGACATTGGGACCCGGCAGCGGAGCTCTGAATCCGCAGTGTTTCTGTTCACGAAAATAATCACGATCATGATTGAAAATAAAGTGGAAATAATAAAGCAATTGGAAAGAGGTGAAACGCCATCGGTCATTGGAAAAGCGTTAGGCTACAGTCGGTCAACAATCGGAACAATTTAAAGGATAAAGTGAGAGCGTCCTTGCCCCAATGAAAGCTACAATTATTACTAAGCAATGCAGTGGTTTAATTATTGGGTTTTGGGTTTTTGATCCTCCACATCAACCCGACACGGATGGAGAGCGCGCTCGGCAGTGGTCTGTCACTGGATTGAACGCGGGAACTTCCGTTCCCGAGCCCGGTACTGAAACATGCATTTCTTAAGTGTTTTATATGCATAAAAAGGTAAAATATATACTAAGACAAATGTTTGACTAAGTGATGCTAAATAATACTGAATGTACCTGTTCCGACTTACTAAGTAAGAGAACTTCTGGTTTTTTTCTGATCCCAATCCACAATAACCTACACACATTTAAATCATCTCTAGATTACTTATAATACCTAATACAATGTAAATAATGTGTAAAATAGTTGCTATACTGCATTGTTTAGGGAATAATGTCAAGAAAAAAAAGTCTGTACATGCTCAAACAACAAGTGCTGGAAGAGCATTTCCGGGTTCTCTCCATTTGCGGGTGGTTGAATTCGCACACGCGGAACTCGCGGATAAGGAGGGCCAACTGTACTGACTTGTTACTTAATACTGGGAGGTGACAGCACTGAGCAGAGCACCCGTTTTCTACCAAATATAGATGACTTGTGTGTTACAGGGGTGGGGGTTGTGGCCTCAGGAAGCCACCTGTAATCACAATTTTATGTAACAGGAAGCTACATTACTTGCAGATGTAAAATAAAAATTGAAGCATGTTCTGGGTAGTGATTTATGAATTTCGATACCCAAACAGCCATGGCATCTGGATCATCTGTATCCCCGGTGGGGGGGGGCGGGGGTGGGGGGTGGGACTGAGAAGTGTATTCGCACAGATGAGCAGTTACAGACTTGCTGAAAGGAATGTTAGCGACCTCCAAATGCTGGTTAGAGCAGGGGTCCCCAACCTTTTTCGCACTGCGGACCGGTTTCATATTGACAATATTCTTGCTGACTGGCCGACCGGGGGGTGGTAGGGTTGCCAACGAGCAAGAGTAGCAGCTAAATACGTTGGGTTTACCCTGAGAAAGACTACAATGACCATGAAGCCTTGCGCGGGCACCAGTGCGCATACGTGTATGTGCACGTACCGATTTTCTTTTTTTCCCCTACAAATTGTTTTTGGCGATTCTGTTCTGGGGGGAGAGGGGTGTTAATCACGAACGCAATATAGGTGTTAAGTGGCTAATACACTCAATTTTGTTTCTAAAAGGGTTTATCTAACGAATTTAATATTAAACACACAGCACATATTTTCCTTGCATGAATATAGGGATAAGTCAATTATCAGGGGAATTTGAAGCAAGTGTTGAACGAACTTCCAGTAGAAGTGGTAGAGGCAGGTTCGGTATTATCATTTAAAGAAAAATTGGGTAGGTATATGGACAGGAAAGGAATGGAGGGTTATGAGCTGAGTGCAGGTCGGTGGGACTAGGTGAGAATAGCGTTCGGCACGGACTAGAAGGGCAGAGATAGCCTGTTTCCATGCTGTAATTGTTATATGGTTATATGTCACTTATCAGTCAATAGCATCATAACATTTTAAATAACATTTGGATATTAAACACACAGCACATATTTTCCCCGTATGAACATATAAAATCATTGCAACACACCAATATCGCTGAATCGGGGGAGTCCTGGGCTTGTTTTCCTGCAACAAGATGGTCCTATCGAGGGGTGATAGGAGACGGTGATACTCGAAGGAGGTTCCTTATGTCTAGTCTATTCCGCAATTTTGTTTTCGTTGCATTCATTGCAGAGATATGTTGGAAATGGAAGCAACGTTTTCAGTGCTTTCGTGGCTATCTCAGGATATTTAGCCTTGACTTTGATCCAGAATGCCGGCAGAGATGTTATGTCAAATATGCTTTTCAGCCCGCCGTCATTTGCAAGCTCGAGGAGTTGACCTCCCTCCCGCGCTGACGTGTGCGTTCAAGCTCGACAGTGGGCGTGACAGGGAATGAGGAAAGGTGCGGCTTACTCATATCGCCAAATCATATCGTTTCCTCGCGGCCCGGTAGCGTATGCTTTGCGGCCCGGTACCGGTCCGCGGCCCACTGGTTGGGGACTGCTGGGTTAGTGGACAACAATGAGAGAGGCCAGGCCAGGGGAGTCTAAGCAGAATATTAAGAACTGATGGACAACAAACTAGGATATAAGGGAAGGTGCCCTCTCTGAGCGTGCTGCAAGTGGTTCTTGTTTGTGCTCTTGGCTAGCATATTACAAGAAAACTTCAGACAAGGTATACTTACTAAAGAGGGAGTGCAGGGAAGAGTTCACTGTACCAGTTTCAACTATGACAAGTTTGCTATGAGGATGGATTGAGTAGACTGAACTCTATTCTCTGGTTGGAGTAGGGGTCCCCAACCGGTTTTGCACCGTGGACTGGTTTAATATTGACAATATTCTTTTGGACCAGCTGACGGGGTGGGGTGTTCAAGTTCAACAGTGCGTGACAGGGAATGAGGAAAGGTGCAGCTGACTCATATCGTTTCCTTGCGGCCTGGTGGTTGGGGACCACTGCTCTGGTGTTTAGACAATTGAGGGCAGATTGCACCAGAATGTACAGCTGAGGGGTGATTTGACGGAGATGTATAAAGTTATGAGGGGTATAGATAGGGTGAATACAAAGAGGCTTTTTCTCACTGAGGTTAGGTGAGAACAGAACTAGAGGCCAAAGGTTAAGGGTAAGAGGTGAAATGGTTAAGGGGAACCTAAGGGGGAATTTGACTCAGGGTGGTGAGAATGTGGACTGAGCTGCCTGTGGAAGTGGTGGATGCGGGCTCAATTTCATTTAAGAAAAGCTTGGACAAGTACATGGATGGGAGAAGTATAGAGAACTATGGGACCAGGCTGAATAACGATTCAGCTCAGACTGGATGAGCTGAAGTGCTGAATGACTCTTTAAAAAGCCTTGTCAGGCTGACTGGGTAGAGGATATTTCAACTGGCTGGGTGGTCTAAAACTGGAGCCACAGCTTCAAAGTAAGGGGTTAGATCCTTTAGGACTGAAATTAAACATGTTTGTTTTTTGAATTCTCTACCCTGGAGAGCTGTGGAGGTTTGAGTACAATTCAGGCAGATTACTAGGTTTCCAGACATTAGAGAAGGGGGATGGTGCTGGAAAATGGAGAAAGATCAACCAAAGTTGTTACAATGAAGTATGTTTGAAGGGTCTTATAGCCTCCTCACATTGTGTTCATTTGTTCTTAAAATAGTTGTTTTGAATGAGAACAGTGCATTTTTCACTAAGCGGTGCTATTCTATATATAATACCCCACTTAAATTCCTAAGAGTCACAGCACAAAAACACTCTTCACCCATCTAGTCCATTGCAAGCTATTAATGTGCGTAGTCCCATTGACCTGCACCTGGACCATCTTCCATGCACCTCCCTTCCATGTACTTGTCCAAATTTCTCTTAAATGCTGAAATTGAACCTGCAATCACTTCTTCCAAGGGCACACTCTCAAACTGCTGGAGAGATTTTCCCTAGTGTTCCCCTAAATATTTTGCCTTTTACCTTTGACCTCTGGTTGTAGTTTCACCCAACCTCAGTGGAAAAAGCCTGTTTGCATTTACCCTTTCTATACTCATAATTGTGTATACCTCATTTAAATCTCCCCTCATTCTCTTACACTCTTGGGAATGAAGTCTTAACCTTTCCCTATAATTCATGTCCCAGCAGCATCCTTGTAAATTTTCTCTACACTCTTTCAATCTTACTTACATCATTCCTGTAGGTAGGTGACCAAAACTGTACACAATACTCCAATCACAAACAAGAGAAAATCTGTAGATGCTGAAAATCCAAGCGACAGACTCAAAATACTGGAGGAACTCAGCAGGCCAGGCAGCATCCATGGAAAAGAGTACAGTTGATGTTTTGGGCCGAAACTCTTCATCAGGACTGGAGACATAAAGATGAGCCAGAGTAAGAAGGTAAGGGGAGGGCAGGAAGAAACACGAGGTGATAGGTGAAATTGGGGGGTTGTGGTGAAGTAAAGAGCTGGGAAGACTGCATTGGTGCTGCTTCCTGCACCGACGTGGAGCTTGTTGACGTCAATGAGATGGGAAGGTGATTGGCGAAAGAGATACAGAGTTGGAGAAGGTGAAATCTGATAGTAGAGGACAGAAGGCCATTGAAGAAAGAAATGGGGAAGGAGCACTAGAAGGGAGGTGATGGGAAGGTAAGGAGATAAGATGAGAGAGGGGAATGGGGAATGGTGAAGGAAAGAGTGAAGGCATTACTGGAAGTTTGAGAAATCGCTCTTCATGCCATCAGGTTGAAGGCTACCCAGACAGAATATAAGGTGTTGCTCCTCCAACCTGACTGTGGCCTCATCATGACAGTAGAGGAAGCCATGGACCGACATGTTCAGAATGCGAAGTGGAAGTAAAATGGGTGGCCACTGGCGATCCCACTTTTTCTGGCAGACGGCGCTTAGGTGCTCGGTGAAACTGTCTCCCAGACTACGTTGGGTCTCACCAGTATGCAAGATGCCATACCAAGAGCACCAGACACAGTATATGACCCCAACAGACTCGCTGGTGAAGTGTCGCATCACGTAGAAGCACTGTTTGGGGCTTTGAATGGTAGTGAGGGAAGAGGTGTAGGGGCAGGTGTAGCACTTGTTCCATTTGCAAGGATAAGTGCCAGGAGGGAGATCAGTGGGGAGGGGCAAATGGACAAGGGAGTCGCATAGGGAGCAATCCCTGCAGAAAGTGGGGGAGAAAGGAAAGATATGCTTGGTGTCGTTGGAGATGGCAGAAGTCACGGAGAGTTATGTGCTCGAGGCAGGTGGGGTGGTAGGTGAGGACAAGAGGAACCCTATCCCCAGTGGGGTGGCAAGAGGATGGAATGAGGGCAGATGTGTGCGAAATGGAAGAGATGTGATTGAGGGCAGCATTGATGGTGGAGGAAGGGAAGCCCCTTTCTTTGAAAAAGGAGGACATCTCCTTAGTTCTAGAATGAAAAGCCTCATCCTGAGAGCAGATGCAGTGGAGGAGGAGGAATTGAGAGAAGGGCATGGCATTTTTACAAGAACAGCATGGGAAGAGGTATAGTCCAGATAGCTGTGAGAGTCAGTGTGTTTCTAATAGACATCAATATTTAAGCTGCCTCCAGAGACAGAGATTGAGAAAGGGGAGGGAGGAGTTGGAAATGGACCAGGTAAATTTGAGAGCACAGTAGAAATTAGAGGCAAAGATTAAAGTTAGCGAGCTCTGCATGGGTTCAGGAAGCAACCCCAAAGCAATTTTGTAGTCTTTACAATGCATCTTCCCAGCTCTTTACTTCACCCCTGCACCCCCCACCCTGTTTCACCTATCACTTTTTGTTTCTTCCACCCCTCCCCCCACTTTCTATTCTGATTCCATCTTTTTTCTCCCCCGTTTTCATGACGCGTCAGCTCGAAACATTGACTTTACTCTTTTCCGTAGATGTTGCCTGACCTGCCGAGTTCCTCCAGCGTTTTGTATGTTACATGATACTCCAGATTAGGCCTTTTACAACTTCAACATTATATCCCAACTCCTATACTCAATATTTTGATTTATGAAGACCAATGTGCCAAAAGCTTTCTTTACAACCACTTTCAAGGAACTGTGGATCTGTATTCCCAAGGCAGTCATTTCTACCATACTCCTCAGTACCCTGCTGTTCATTGTGTAAGCCTTATGTTTGTTGGTCCTCCAAAAGTACAACACCTCACACTTGTCTGCATTAAATACATCTACCATTTTTCTAGCTGGTCTGGATTTCCAGCTCTTTTTGAGATACTTGGGTTCTCTTTTTTTTTAAGATAATGCATCTGTCTTGGAAATAGTTGCCTAGGAAAAAGTAGACTGGAGTGGGATGGGGTAAGGGTGGGCTTGAAGAAGTCATTTCCCCCGCTTCATTTCTCAAATCTTAAACTTCTTAAAGTAAAAGATGAATCTGTAAATATATTCAGGTGATTGATTTTGTTTTAAAACAAAAAATAAAGTGAATTTGGGGCTTAGACTCCAGAAGTTGCAGATGCCAAACAATTTGGAATCATGCAAGTTGTTCTTGTGCTGTCCTTGTCAGTGCACCACAATTCAAAGTGCAAAGTTGCTGCTACGGGACAGTGAATTTGTAACTAAGATCAGATTGGTCACCACTTTAAAAGAAAAATGAGGTTTGGTTAAAACCCAACATTAAACTAGTTTAAACGCAAACAACAGGAATTCTGCAGATGCTGGAAATTCAAGCAACATACATCAAAGTTGCTGGTGAACGCAGCAGGCCAGGCAGCATCTATAGGAAGAGGCGCAGTCGACGTTTCAGGCCGAGACCCTTCGTCAGGACTAACTTGAAGGAAGAGCTAGTAAGAGATTTGAAAGTTTATTATCTTTACAGCAATATAATCATAAATTAGTTTGGCTTACAACAGTGCAAATGTCCTATCTCACCCTAGCATTATCATCTGCTTAACCTTTCTTTTTTTTCCTCCAGCAGAGAAGGATCCATTACCCAAATCTGTTGTTTCTGAGAACAAGCAGGAGCTGAGGCGTGCATCTATGTATTCTGAATCTGATAACCAGGTCCAGGGCACGTACACCAGTGTCATTCCTCCCCCTCCCAGCCGAACACAAGTCAAAAAGGTTTCTACCAGCGTGCCTCATGATGTGGTAGCACAGCGAGTGCCGGCAACAGAACAACAGGTATGGTGAAACAATCCATTGTCCTCAGTTTGTGCGAATTTCTCTTTTCCTCTCATCCCCATCTCCATTATGATAATGTACTCAAAAACAGGAAACTTAGTTATCTCTTTAACTATGAATTCAGTCTGTTGATTTGCTGTGGAGTTTGAACTCATGATTTCTGGGTTCTTCCAGCGTCCTAAGTATGAGAGTATCAAAATGCATGAAGTATTGCTATTTGTAAAAGTAATTTACAAATGAATATACTTTAAATATTAAAAGACGTTTTCCTTTAATTATTTAATGTTTTGGGAACAATCAAAATGACCATAAGACATAGGAGCAGAATTAGGCCATTTGATCATGGCTGATTTATTTTCCCTCTCAACCCCATTCTCCTGCCTTCTCGCTGTAACCTTTGACATAATAATCATGAATCAATCAACCTCTGCTTTAAATATACCGAAGAACTTGGTCTTCACAGCTATAGGTGGCAGTAAATTTCACAGATTCACCCAGACATCCCACCTCTCCCGGAAGATCTGGGAGTCTCCCGCAAATTATATACAATGTCCCGGAATTGATTTTTTTTTTGAGAGCGCGTGAGAGAGCGAGCACAAGAGCGAGAAAGCAAGCGCGAGTGAGAGCGACCGTGAGAGAGAGAGAGAGCGCGAGTGCGAGAAAGCAAGTGCGAGAAAGCAAGCGCGAGAGAGCGAGTGCGAGAAAGCAAGCGCGAGAGAGCGAGAGCGAGAAAGCAAGCGCGAGAGAGCGAGAGCGAGAAAGCAAGCGCGAGAGAGCGAGAGCGAGAAAGCAAGCGCGAGAGAGCGAGTGCGAGAAAGCAAGCGCGAGAGAGCGAGAGCGAGAAAGCAAGCGCGAGAGAGCGAGAAAGCGAGTGCAAGTGAGAGCGACCATGAGAGAGAGAAAGCGAGAGAGAGAGTGAGAAAGCGAGAGAGAGAGCGAGAAAGAGAGAGAGCGAGCGCGAGAAAGCGAGCGCGAGTGAGAGCGACCACGAGCGAGAGAGCGCACACAAGAGAGAGCGAGAAAGTTCCAAAAAAAGTCAGAGTGGCAGTGTTCCAAAAAAAAGAAAATATAAAACGTACTTCATCCCAGACTACCCTAAAGTGTACCCCTGCCTAATAGGGGTCAAAGTAATGACAGTGTTGCTGGCTGCACTGTTTGCAACAGTGACTTTTCTATTGCCCATGGTGGGTTAAAATGTAAAAGACATGTTGAGGTGAGTTTAACAGGTGTCATTTGTTCATCAGCATAGCTAACGTTATTTAAACTAGCTGCTAAGGTGCTACTCTATTGCAGACATCCCACCCCTCCTGGAAGTCTCCTGCAGATTGATGGTGCTACCTCCCTGAAATGAGTTTTTGCAGGGTGGGATGTCTGTTCACCACCATCTAGCTGAAGAACATCCCCCTCATTTCTACCCTCCAAAGATATCCTCAATACTTACAACTGCTACTGGGAATTTCTGGCCGCTCATCACTCATGAGGAGAGAAGGAATAGTTGGGTTTGCACTGAGATCCTTGTCCATGCATTAAGAGCACACAATTTTACAGACTACTCATCTGCTCAGACAGACACCCCTGATTCCATCCATGGAAGAGTCTACAGTTCCGACATTGGCAGAATCAGATACTTTTGCAAGAAACAAATTGTGAACCCTCTGCAATTACGTGATTTTCTGCATTTATTACTCATAAAATGTGATCTTACCCTCATCTAAGTCACAATAACAGGCATGCACAATCTGCCTAAACTAATAACACGCAAACATTACACCATTTTAAACAATCACACTCTAGGTTCAAAAATGTATGTAGACTTCTGGGGTAATGCCTTTGACAAAAGCTATTTGGAGTCAGGTGTTTCAATCAATGAGATGAGATTGGAGGTGTGGGTTGCAGAGGTACCCTGCCCCATTTAAAAAAAAAGTCAGGTAACTGACAGAGCCTGCTCTTCTCAAGAAAGATCTGTTTATGTGCACCATGTCTCCATCAAAACAACTTGCAGACGACTGTAGAAGAAGAATTGTAGAGATACATGAAGCTGGAAAAGGCTACAAAAGACCTGCAAAAATCTTTAGAACTTGCTAAAGTTTCTGTTCATGTGTCTACTATAAGAAAAACACTGAGCAAGGATGGTGTTCATGGATGGAAGTCGCTGCTCTCCAAAATAGAACCATTGCTGCACGTCTCAAGTTTGCAAAAGGCCACCTGACTGTTCCACAATGCTTCTGGGACAATGTTCTGTGGACAGCTGAGACAAAAGTTGGTAGAAATGCACATCGCTATGTTTGGAGGAAGAAGGGCACTGCACGCCAACACCAAAACCTCATCTCAACTGAAGCATGGTGGAAGGAACATCATGGTCTGAGGCTGCTTTGTTGCATGTGGCCAAGTGGTTAAGGGGTTCGTCTAGTGATCTCAAGGTTGCTAGTTCGAGCCTCAGCTGTAGCAGTGTGTTTGTGCCCTTGAGCAAGGCACTTAATTACACATTGCTCTGGTGTCTGTGCGAGGAGTGGTGCCCCACACAGACTTCCAGTCTGCGCCTTGTGAGGCATGAAAATGCCCAATGCAGGCCTCTCATGTTCCCCCCGTTCCCCTTGTTGCCTCAGTGCCTGAACAGCTTGCAGTCGTTGAGGGAATGATGAATTCAAAATTGTATCAAAACACTTTAGAGGATAATGTCAGGGTAGTGGTTTGTCACCTAAAGTTTAATAGAAGCTGGATACTGCAACTAGACGATGTTTCAAAACACAGAGTATATCAACAACGGGGTGGTTTAAAGAGAAAATTTGTGGTTTGGAATGGCCAAGTCAGAGTCCATACCTTAACCCAATTGAGACGCTGTGCCATGACTTGAAGAGGATTGTTAATGCAAGGTATTCCAGAAATATTGATAAACTGAAACAGTTCTGTATGGAGGAATGGTCTAAAATTCCTCCTTGCCATTGTGCATGTCTGATTGGCAGTTACAGGAAATGTTTAGGGGTTATTGTTACTTAAGGAAGTTTAAGTAGATTATGTTTGTCTAGTATTGTGACTCAGATGAAGATCAGACCACATTTTATGAATAATTAATGCAGAAAACCAGGTAATTGCAAAGTGTTCACAAACTTTTTCTTACAACTGTTTATTATGGGCGACACAATAGTATGGTGGTTAGGAAGAGCTATTAAAGCACCAGCGACCTGTCGCTGTTTATAAGGAGTTTGTATGTTCTTGTGACCATGTGGGTTTCCTCCCACACTCAAAGGACATGCAGGTTAGTATGGGTTTAATTGGGTAGCACCAGCTCACTGTTACCGTGCTAAATCTGTAAATAACAAAAATAAAATATCACTGACATAGCGTGAAAATTGTTCTGTGGCAGCAGCACAGCACAAGTTACAAAAACTGCAAAAGGCCTATTGTTTTTTGTCACATTAACTAAATGGTGAGCTGAAGTGGCAGCATTGATTGATCCATTGAATTTTATTTCCTTGAAAATTGACTACTAAGACCTGAACTTTCTCTCCGGCAGGATTCGGTTTCCCCAGTTGTCTCTCCTCATCACTCACCACCATCTTCACCAGTTGCTTGGAGGAAACAAAGCAAGCAGCATTCTAGTGGAGGTAATGCAGGGAGTATATGGACTTCCTTTAGTAAATAGAATTATTTCCATTGTGAAGATGGGTTATTATTCTTCTCTCTGGTGTAGAGAAAAGATTAGTTTTATTTGTCACAGGTGCATTGAAATATCAAAACATACAGTGAAAAGTGTTGCTTTTATGATGATGACCAACCTAGTCTGAGGATGTGCTGGAGGCCAGCCCACAAGTGTTGCCACAATTCCAGCATCAACATAGAATGCTCACAATTCACAAACTCTAACCTGCACATCTTTGGAATGTGGGAGGAAACCCATGAAGTCACAAGGAGAACATACAAACTTCTTATAGACAGTGGCGAGAATGGAAGCCCAATCAGTGATCACTGGCCCTGTAAGGCCATTTGCTAACTACTGCACTACCGAGCCATCCCCAGAAAGCCAGTTAGCACAGAGTACATTGTCCCGCAGTCTAAACTGAGAAGCCAACGCCATTTAGCACATTAAGATTTTTTTTTACTAACAATGTTTATCAGCTTCCACTTGATTGTACATCATTCATTTTTAGCTGGAATTAATACACTTCAAGGTGGATATCATTAGTGTTCTGGAAGATAATTTGCCAGTTGCAATGAATGTGGTAGAATTGGAATTGGATTATTATTGACACATGTACGGAAATAGTACACTCACAATGCGCTGGAGGAACTCAGCAGGTCAATCAGCATCAGTTGAAAAGATTAGTCGATGTTTCCGGCCGAAACCCTTCGTCAGGACTGAAGGAAGAACTTTGGGGAGGCTTTGAAGAATGCTGGTAGTTGAAAAAAACAGTAATTTGAAAGACAAAGGGGTGGGGGAGGGGAAGCGGGGAGGTGATTGGCAGGAGAACAATGCGCAGTAGCAGAAGGAGGCGGAACTATGAGGGAGGTGATGTGAAATAGGGATAGAGGAAGGGAGGGGGAGGGAATTACCGGAAGTTGGAGAATTCTGTGTTCATACCAAGGGGCTGGTGACTACCTAGACGGTATATGAGGTGTTGCTCCTCCAACCTGAGTTTAGCCTCATCATGGCAGTAGAGGAGGCCATGTATGGACATATCTGAATGGGAATGGGAAGCAGAGTTGAAGTGGGTGGCTACCAGGAGATCCTGTCTGTTGTGGCGGACATGTCCGTACATGGCCTCCTCTACTGCCATGATGAGGCTAAACTCAGGTTGGAGGAGCAACACCTCATATACCGTCTAGGTAGTCTCCAGCCCCTTGGCATGAACACAGAATTCTCCAACTTCTGGTAAATCCCTCCCCCTCCCTTCCTGAAACAGTTAACACTTTGGGCCAAAAACCTTTATCAGGACCCTTCTGCCTGGCCTGCTGAGTTCCTCCAACATTTTGTGTGTATAACTTTGATTTCCAGCATCTGCAGATTTTCTCTTGTCTGTGTATCATCCCTTTTTTCTGCTCAGAAAGAACACATGGTATGATAGCGTAATGGTTAGCGCAAGTGTATTGTAGTGCCAGCCTGTATATTGGAGGTTTGTTTATTTTTTCATCTCTGAAAAGAGTTTGCACACTTTCCCCATGACAATGTGAGTTTCCTCTGGGTGCTCCAGTGTCCTGCCACATTCTAAAGACGTATGATTAGGTTTACTGAGTTGTGGGCATGCTATTTTGGCGCCAGAAGTGTGGGGACATTTATCTTTAATTGTAATAAAAAAAGTTGGAAATTCAAAGTACAAATTTGTCACCATATACAGCCTTGAGATTTATTTTCTTGTGGGCATACTCAATAGAATGGCCAGCTGGTGGCATAGTGGCAGCAGGGCCGGACTTCGGAGTGAAGGCTCCCGAGTTCGAATCCAGCCAGCTCCCTTGTACACTTTCCATCTGTGCTGGGTTGAGTGTCGAGCTGGCAACTTGGCCTTGTAAAAAATAAAATAAGAAAGCCTGCTAAAAAAACAACGCCGTCACGACAGTGTCCCGATGACTCCATTCGAAATTGAGGGCTTTCTTCTTCTTCTCCTTATACTCAATAGAATAATAACCATAACAGAATCAATGAAAGAGCACTCAACTAGGGCGTTCAGCCCGAGTGCAGGAGACAACAAATTATGCAAATATAAAAGTGGGAAATAATAATAAATATCGAGAATATGAGATGAATAATCCTTGAGAATGAGTTCACAGGTTGTGGGAACTTTTCAATGATTGGGCGAGTGAAATTGAGTGAAGTTCTCCCGTTTGGTTCAGGAGCCTGATGGTTGAGGGGCAATAACTGTTCCTGAACCTGGTGGTGTGAATCCTGAGGCTCCTGTACCTTCTTCCTGATGGCAGCAATGAGAAGAAGTATGTCCTGGATGGTGGAGGTCCCTGATGATGGAGGCTGCTGTATTGTGACAGCATTTCATGTAGATGTGCTCAGTAGTTCAGAGGTTTTACTCATGATGGACTGGTCAGTATCCAGTACATTTTGTAGGATTTTCCGTTCAAAGGCATTAGTGTTTCCATACCTGGCTGTGATGCAGCCAGTCAATATACTGTCCACTACACATCTATAGAAGTTTGTCAAAGTTTTAGATGTTATGCCGAAACTCCATAAGCTACCAAGGGAGTAGAGGCACTGCCGTGCTTTCTTCATAATTGTACTTGCATCCTCTGAAATAATAACTCCTAGGAATTTAAAGTTGCTAACCCTATCCACCTCTGATCCTTTGAGGACTGGCTCATGAACCTCTGGTTTCCTTCTTGTGACCTATCATCGGCCCCTTGATCTTGCTGACATTGAGTGAGACATTGTTATGACATCATTCAGCCAAATTTTCAATCTCCCTCCTATATGCTGATTCGTCACAACCTTTGATTAGGTCTACGACAGTGGTGTCATCAGCAAACTTGAATATGGTATTGGAGCTGTGCTTAGCCACTCAGTAATAAATGTAAAGTTAGTAGGGCAAGAGGCTAAGCATACATCCTTGTGGTGCACCTGTGCTGATGGAGGTCGTAGAGGGAAAGTTGTTGCCAATCTGAGCGGACTGGGGTCTGCAAGTGAGGAATTCCAGGATCCAATTGCACAAGGAAGTATTGAGGCCAAGGTCTTGGAGCTCCTTGATTAGTTTTGAGGGGAATGACAATTTCTTGGCTGTTTTCTAATTTATTAATCTGGCAGGTTTATCCAACAGTATAATCACCTTTTTTCTTACAAAGAGCAACAATAAATTATCTGTAATCGCTTTAAGTAAACTGTCAAAGCAATATCTTGCCCTGCCTGTTTCTTTGCCTTCTAAAGATGTGTTGCTATAGGTTGCTTCCTGCACATGTCGTATCAGTCCTCCTGTTCTTGTTTTGAAATGGGCACTGATCATTGAATGTTGGCTCAGTTCTGAAGGTGTCATGATTGAGTTTTCCATGAGCCTATTTGTACATGTCTAGATCATGCAGGAGAAGTCAGTAGGGAACAAGCATAGTGGCTGAGATCTCTCATTCATCACAATTGTAGTAGCAATCTTAGGTTAACTATCAGCATAACTTGAACATGCTGTCCTTGCTTGTAATGCTTTACATGTTGAGGGTATATTTTTGAACAAATGGGAACAAGACTTGATCTGAATGGTATAGGGATCTTTAATGAATTTGCAAGTTAACTTGCCTGGGCATCAGTTTTCAAACGTAAGAGTTGTGGTAAAGTTAGGAGAAGCACAGTTAGAAAAGCAAGGCATTTCTCCTTGTTAAAATGGAGAATTCCTACCCCCCCCCCCCACACCCCACAGAACAAGATAAAATACACAGTGGAGAATATATTCTTTTAAAAGCCTTTGATCCCAAAGTTAGATACTGATTTGGATTCTGGAAGGTTTGCTTGTGTTTCAGTTGTCCTACGGTACTGTTTGCCAGTGAAAACTTCAGTCCGCTAGCCTTGAGTAAATTGAAGCAGTGCATAGTATTAATACTGTGTAACAGTGTATTTTTTGGCTTTTAAACCATTGAACCATTACTAAATCCTAAAATTATCTTGAATGATTCCAAACATGTATTCTATACAGCTAGTGTCTAGCTTTCTTCTGATCTCTTGCTCAATTTTAATGTATTTACAGAATTTTTATTACAAAATGCATTTAATGACAAGCTTGCAACATGTTTTATTTTTCCATATTGTATTTGAAGCTTAATCTTAAATGGTGCTTGTTTCTTAAGTATTCCTTATTTGCTTTACATTCCAGGGTCGGTGGCTGGTGATGGAATGTGGCCAGCCCACTCTCCCCCTCCCAACCAAGAGAACTGGGTGAGTTTCACTGATACACCCCCGAGCAGCACACTTCCAACAATGCATCCTGCTTCTGTTCAGGTAAGCATGGACAGTAGAGCATCCGGAAGTTGTTTGCTGTAGTCATGGATTTTTAATTTAATTTTACTTGGTATTCATAACATTACACAACATAGAAATGTACTTTAAGTATAGACAGTAACCACCCCCTACAATGCAACTGTTTGGAAATTCGACCTTTCGGAATTGCAAAACTTGGAGATAGGTGGAATGAAGTTCAGTCAGATTTTATTTGAGGGATAAGGACAGTAATTAATCATTGCAATTTATTTACAACTTTCTTTTCCAAAACTGCACTTCCCTGGAAAAAGACTGCGACCATCTACCTTATCTTTGCCTCTCCGTTTCCTTCACTCCAGGGAAAACAGTCCCAGCCAATCCAGTCCGTTCTCATAACAGAAGGCCTCCGGTCCAGACGATAATCTTGTGAATCTTTCTGACACCCCATCCAGCTTATTCACTTTCTCCCTAGAGCAGGAGTAGGCAACCTTAAGCACAAATGATTTTCTAGCATGTGTTATTCATAATTTGAGGCAAAACATAAAGTGATGTATTTAAATGGATAATTCCCATATTTCAAGTTTTTTATGGCGTCTATCTGGCCCACCGTCCGCTCATTAATATGCAATCCGGCCCACAGAGGCAAAAAGGTTGCCGACCCCTGCCCTAGAATGTGGTAACCAAAACTACTTATAATGTTCCAAGTGCAACCTCACAGTGGCGTCACCTGAGCATAGAGGTTAGCATGATGCTGTCTCTTGCAGCTCAGGGTGCTGGAGTTCAGAGTTCAATTCTGATGTCACCTCTAAGGAATCTTTACATCCTCCCCATGGAGTGCATGGTTTTTCTCCAGGTGCTCCAGTTTCCACTCAGTGCAAAGACCTACCCGATAGTAGGTTAATTACTCATTGTAAATTGTCCTTTGATTAGGCTAGGGTTAAATTGGGGATTGTTGGGCAGCACAGATCAAAGGGCTAGAGAGGTCTGTCTATTCCATGCTGTATCTCAATAAATAAATAAATAACCAACAATTTGTATAACTATAATCTGAAGTCGCAATTACTGTACTTCAATTTTATTGCTTTTTGTCGGTTACATAAGAAAAGTGGAGGGTAGATTGAAATATTGAGCTCTTGAAATGGTGTGTAGGGTCGGGGGAATACAAGAATTTAGTGATAGCAGTTGTGGAAACAGCCATGTCGTCTTTGTTACATGGACATGGATGGATAGGAATGTAACATGTTATCAGGTTAAAATAAAATATACAGAAGTATTTTGTTAGTCTGATTAATGGCCACTGTTATGGGTTTGACAGGCTTTTTTAAAAAAAATGTACAGACTATTATATTAATGTGATTTGAACTTTGCTTTTATTTTTCTTATTTTATCTACCTTGGGGCATAGATCGAGTGGATAGCTAAAGACTTTCACACGGTGGAAATGGCTAATACAAGGGAGCATAGTTTTAATGTGTTTGGAGGAATGTATAAGGGGGAATGTCAACCTTAAGTTCTTTACACAGAGGTGAGTGTGTGAAGTGCCCTGCCAGGGGCAGTGGTAGAGGCAGACACATTAGGAGTATTTAAGAGACCCTTAGATAGGCACAGGGATGATAGAAAAATAGAGGACTATGTAGGAGGATTGTGTTAAAGTGATCTTACAGTCGGTTAAAAGGTTGGCACAACTTTGTGAACTGAAGGGCCTGTATTTTGCTAGACTATTCTATGTTCTGTCTGCACTACAGCAAAAATCAAAGTAGAGTTTATGGGTTAATACTGCAGAATTTGTTCTGCTATTATGCCATTATATTTCTTCCCAAAAAAGAGAAGTTGACTGTACAGCCCATTACTTAAATAAATTTGGATTACCCCTTGTAATACAAGCATTGCCACAGTAGTCTTTTGGGTAAAGGTCCTGGACTTCTATCTTTGTGATAGGAATGCAGCTGTATGTCAGAAATTCAGGCTGTGATCACAGTTTGAAGTGAAAAGCTGATTTTTGCCTTGCCAAGTGAGTTGAATAACATTCTCATCCTGGTTAAGCCAATCTGGTAGCTTAGCAAATTACTAGGATGGATTTGTAGCGGTATGAAGTAGTTCACCTTGGGTTTGTTCTGCAGGAACACACAACTGTAAGGACTGTAGCATCCGCTACAAATGCCATGGAAATCCGCAGGCAGTCCAGCGGCTATGATGATCCTTGGAAGATTACCGATGAGCAGAGACAGTATTACATCAACCAGTTTAAAAATATTCAACCAGACTTGAATGGCTTTATTCCAGGTATGATTTGAAAACCAAAATGCTGTCTCATGTTCTATGTGTGAAACCTTTTAGAGAACTAATGGATGGACGCTGCATAAAAGAAACTGATCATTAAATCAAGTTTTTTTCCCCAAAAGTGGAAAGCTGTCCACTTTTTTGTTTGTCCTCCTCTTTCTCACAAGTAAAAGTAGTTTGTAACCCTCAACTCTTCTGTTTCCTCCAAAGAGAGTAGTTTACACTCTATATGACAGCAGAAATGTATTTAAAAAGCAATCATAAAGATGTATATAATTTTTACAACCTGCGTTCTCTCAGAATGTCTTAATCTTGTGTGGCAGGTTGCTTCTATTATGTTATGTCCAATCCACTGGTGTCACTGACAGTAAGTGCAGTTATTCTGGTCCAACATTTTTAACTCAACATTTTTAAAGCAATTAATACCTCCATGCTTTAAAGATATTTACTATTGTTTGGCTATAAAAGTTTGACTTGGAATTCCGTTCGTTAAAGTGGGAGCCATATTTCAAGTACATGCATGTGCACATTCAAGATTGAGCAGTGCTTTTGTGTGGAGTTAAAATCAGGACATTGGGTGGTCAAAGAAAAGCACTTAATGATAAAAGAAGAGGTGGAAATGGAGGAATATGTCATTTATCCATTATAATTTTCCCCATATCTATTTTACTACTTTTTCCACTTCACTGCAGTCTGTGTTGTATAGCTTAAGAGCATAAACATTATGCCACAGAACATACCCCTCAACCAGCATGTTGTGCTGATCTTTTAACCTACTCTAAGATCAATCTAACCCTTCTCTCCTACGTAGCCCTCCATTTTTCTGTCATCCATGTGCCTATGTAAGAATTTCTTGAACATCCCTAATGTATCTACTCTACCACCATCCCTGGCAGGGTGTTCTATGCACCCACCACTCTCTGTTTTAAAAAAAAAAACACACACCCAAAAGTACCTCTGACAAACTCGTACCCTGCCATGCCTTCCTCTAATCACCTTAAATTTATAACCCTCTTGTTGGCCCTGGGGAAAATGTCTCTGGCTATCCACTGAATCTATACCTCTTATCATCTCGTACATTGCTATCAAGGTGGATATTTATTAACCCTAACGATAAAGGGTACTGGTGCTATCAAAAATACTCTTCCCAACTTGTTTTCTTACAGGATCTGCAGCTAAAGAATTCTTCACAAAGTCCAAATTACCGATCCTCGAGCTTTCCCACATTTGGTAAGTTATTACATTTTCAAATATTTCCTTATTGAATGGCTTGGTGAGAGGTACATATTCATAATATATTGTCATTATACCAAATGCTTTCTGAAAGTACAGGGTCATTGATAGTTATTTCCTACTGAAAACTAAGAACTTTCAAGGAAAAAACTGAATTACTGGAAAATTCACTAGACAATCAGATGTATATACAGTGCCAATAAAAGGTAATCTCCCCCTGCTCGATCCACCCCCAGAAGTTTTTATGTTTTATTGTTTTACAACATTGAATCACAGTGGATTTAATTTGGCTTTTTTTTTTGACACCGATCAACAGAAAAAGACTTTCATGTCAGTGAAAACAGATCTCTACAAAGTGATCTAAATTAATTATAAATATAAATTTTTTAAAATGATTGCATAACTAATCACCCCTTTCAAGTCAGTATTTAGTAGATGCACCTTTGGCAGCAATTATGGATAGGTCTCTATCAGCTTTGCACATCTGGACACTGCAATATTATCCCATTCTTCTTTACAAAACTGTTCAAGTTCTGTCAGATTGCATGGGGATCACGAGTGAACAACCCTTTCAAGTCCAGCCACGAATTGTCAATTGGATTGAGGTCTGGACTCTGACTTGGCCATTCCAGGATATTAACTTTGTTTTTAAGCCTTTCCTTTGTAGCTTTGCTGTTATTCTTGGAGTTATTGTCTTGCTGGAAAACAAATCTTCTCCCAAGTCACAGTCCTCTTGCAGACTGCATCAGGTTTTCCTCCAGGATTTCCCTGTATTTTGCTGCATTCATTTTACCCTCTACCTTCAGAAGCCTTCCAGGGCCTGCTGCAGTGAAACATCTCCACAGCATAATGCAGTCACCACCATGCTTCGCAGTAGGGATGGTGTGTTATTGATATGTGCAGTGTTTGGCTTGCACCAAACATAGCATTTAGTCTGATGGCCAAAAAGCTCAATTTTGATTCCATCAGACCATGGAACCTTCTTCCAGCTGACTTCAGTCTCCCTCATGCCTTATGGTAAACTTTAGCTGAAGTTTCATGTGAGTTTTTTTTTCAATAGTGGCTTTCTCTTTGCCATTCTCCCATAAAGCTGCAACTGGTGAAGCACCTGGACAACAGTTGTTGTATGCACAGTTTCTCCCAACTCAGCCACTGAAGCTTGTAACTCCTTCAGAGTTGTCATAGGTCTCTTGGTGGCCTCCCTCACTAGGCCCCTTCTTGTACATCACTCAGTTTTTGAGGATGGCCTGCTCCAGGCAGATTTACAGCTGTGCCATATTCTTTCCATTTCCTGATGATTGACTTAACTGTGCTGAAAGGGATATTCAGTGACTTGGAAATTTTCTTGTATCCATCTCTTGACTTGTGCTTTTCAATAGCCTTTTTGCGGAATTGCTTGGGGTATTTTTTTTTTGTCTTCATGGTGTAGTTTTGCCAGGCTACTGACTCACCAGCGTTGGACCTGCTTGAAACAGGTGTATTTTTACTACGATCAATTGAAACACCTTGACTGCACACAGGTATCCAAAAACAGATTTCCATTTAACTAATTATGTGACTCCTAAAACCAGTTTGCTGCACCAGTGATTATTCGGTGTGTCATATTAAAGGGGTAAATACTAAAGCAATCAATTATTTTGTGTTTTATGTTTGTGAATCATTTAGATCACTTTGTAGAGATCAATTTGACACGAAAGTTTTTTTTCTGTTGATCAGCATCAAAAAAGCCAAATTAAATCCACTGTGATGCAAAATAATAAAACATTACAACTTCTTGGCGGGGTGAATACTTTGAATACATTTTATAGGCACTGTTAGTGATTATATAAAATTACAATCAAGGTTAGGAAAATTAAACTACAGGGAAAGATAGAAGATCACCTTCACAGAGCAGCACATGGGATAGTTATTGTATTATCTTGATAGCAGTAATACAGTTTTGTTTAGTCTGTAACCTTGCTGTTCACAATTCTCATTGTGCAGTTGAATATTTACAACATTAATGACCTAAACCAAGCTGAGAGCTGATAAATATGGAGGCAGTGTGTTAAAAGTAAATGATAGCTGTTCACTTCCCCTCCATGCAAAGTCTTTAGCTTATTTTTAATAAGATTAGCTTGCTTTGTTACATGTACATCGGAACATGGGGAAATGTATCATTTGTGTCCACGATCGACAATATCTGAGGATATATTGGGGGCAGCCGGCAAGTGTCCTCATTCTTCCGGTGCCAATGTAGCATGCCCACAACTCTCTAACCCTAACCAGTATATCTTTAGAATGTGGGAGGAAACTGGAGCACCCAGAGGAAATCCACACAGTCACAGGGAGAACGTACAAGATCCTTACCAACAGTGGCAGGAATTGAACCCATATCAGTGGTCACTGGCACTGTGAAGTGCTACACTAACCACTGCCCTTAATGTCTCAAAAGAAATTTTAGACGAGGGTTATCAAGTTTTTGACTGACTTCTGTTCATCTTCCCACTATACTTCTAAATTCCTAGTTTAACATTTTAAACAATTCATAATTGACCTCTGACATGTCAACTTATTTCTACCGTGAAACTGATTTATAAATTGTTATTTAATTTTGCATCTTCCTGAGGCAATATTTGTCTGTGACAGCCTTATTTTTTCAAAAAAAGGCTTCTATCAAATGTACTCCGTGTCTTTTCTGTTCCATTGATGAGCTGCGGTTTTCTATGACCCTGGCACAGGCCACATTTACTTGCCATAGTTATTTGGAAGAGAAATACTGCATTTAGCAAATATGCTGTAAGTAATCTACTAGGATGAGGAATTGTGTTCAGCCTATTAATTAGCAGTTATTGAAAGAGACTGACTGACTGAGGATGGAATGATTACATTGAAGTGTATTTGAACAAATTGGGCATGTTTTTACTGAAAGGAAGGTTGAGATGACATGATTGTTGCTTTTAGTGATTCTTAATGGATTACCTAATAGAGACTGACAACCTAATTTTATTCTTCAGGACAAGAAGGTTTGGGTTTTGATTAAATTCTAAACTAAACTGTGGAAACAAACTGCTGTCAATATATGGAATAAAATTAATTTAAATCACGCAGATTTTAGTATTTTGAGATGGAGACACTTGGACTAAAGCATATTGTCCATGACAAGGTGGAAGTCACACCCTGGGGAAGCATAGGTAGTTCAATACTTATGCTGTGTTATTTCCTAGACTGTAGGAGATTGAGGGGAGATTTGATAGACGGTTATTGAAAGGATAAATGCAAATGGACTTTTTCCACTGAGGTTGGGTAAAACTAAAGGTAGCGATCATCTATTAAGGGTGAAAGGTGAAATGAATGGAAACTTCTTCACTTAGGTGGTGAGTGAGTGGAACAAGCTGCGAGCAGAAGTGGTAGATGTGAGGTCAATTTCAACACTTAAGAGAAATTTGGATAGGTTCATGGATGGAAGTGGTATGGAGGGCTGTGGGACCATGCAGAATTATAGTTTGGCATAGACTAGATCGGCCAATGAGCCTATTTCTGTGTTGTAGTGTTCTATGGCTATAGGCTTTTTGATTCTTAAACATCAAGATGGTATTATTGAGTGACTTTGTATAAATAGAACATAGGATAGTATGGCACAGTACAGGCCCTTCAGCCCACAATGTTGTGCTGACCCTAAAACCCTGCCTCCCATATATCACCCCACCCTAAATTCCTCCATATACCTGTCTAGTAGTCTCTTAAACTTCACCACTGTATCTGCCTCCACCACTGACTCAGGCAGTGCATTCCACGCACCAACCACTCTCTGAGTAAAAAACCTTCCTCTAATATCCCCCTTGAACTTCCCACCCCTTACCTTAAAGCCATGTCCTCTTGTATTGAGCAGTGGTGCTGTGGGGAAGAGGCGCTGACTATCCACTCTATCTATTCCTCTTATTATCTTGTATACCTCTATCATGTCTCCTCTCATCCTCCTTCTCTCCAAAGAGTAAAGCCCTAGCTCCCTTAATCTCTGATCATAATGCATACTCTCTAAACCAAGCAGCATCCTGGTAAATCTCCTCTGTACCCTTTCCAATGCTTCCACATCCTTCCTATAGTGAGGTGACCAGAACTGGACACAGTACTCCAAGTGTGGCCTAACCAGAGTTTTATAGAGCTGCATCATTACATCGCGACTCTTAAACTCTATCCCTTGACCTATGAAAGCTAACACCCCATAAGCTTTCTTAACTACCCTATTCACCTGTGAGGCAACTTTCAGGGATCTGTGGACATGTACCCTGAGATCCCTCTGCTCCTCCACACTACCAAGTATCCTGCCATTTACTTTGTACTCTGCCTTGGAGTTTGTCCTTCCAAAGTGTACCACCTCACACTTCTCCGGGTTGAACTCCATCTGCCACTTCTCAGCCCACTCCTGCATCCTATCAATGTCTCTCTGCAATCTTTGACAATCCTCTACACTATCTACAACACCACCAACCTTTGTGTCGTCTGCAAACTTGCCAACCCACCCTTCTACCCCCACATCCAGGTCGTTAATAAAAATCACTAAAAGTAGAGTTCCCAGAACAGATCCTTGTGGGACACCACTAGTCACAATCCTCCAATCTGAATGTACTCCCTTGACCATCTGCCTTCTGCAGGCAAGCCAATTCTGAATCCACCTGGCCAAACTTCCCTGGATCCCATGCCTTCTAACTTTCTGAATAAGCCTACCGTGTGGAACCTTGTCAAATGCCTTGATTGATAAAGGGGAAACAAAATGTTGCAACTCATGCTAATGAATTCGAGTTTATGACTTAAAATATGTAAACTTGATCAGTTTCTGGAAGAAATTTCTGCAGTTCCAAAATTGTGTCTAATGTTTTTACACATATCTGGTGTGAATGGTAAACGTTAGTGGCGCAGTGGAGGGTAATTTTGAGAAGTTGGCTGTTCCATGGGCATGAAATTCTTCATAATGAACACAGTTTTTAATACATACTTGAAAACCGTTGAATTTGTCAGTGTTTGTTTTGTGATTCAGGGAGCTATCAGACTTTGACAAAGACGGCGCATTGACATTGGATGAGTTTTGTGCAGCTTTCCATCTTGTAGTGGCCAGAAAAAACGGATATGATTTGCCAGAAAAATTACCTGAAAGTTTGATGCCAAAGTTGATTGACCTTGATGATTCAGGAGGTAAGCAGCATTTTAATAAGAAAATTAGATTCTGGGTACAGAAATTTTGGGTTTCAATAAGATTTTCTAACTGTTATAACCTAATTAATCAAAAAATATCTGCACAGCATGATATAGCATTTCAAGTGCAAGACGTTTAACCTGTTTTTGTCATTGGAGTCATGTAATGCTTTGCCTCTCTTTGGTTGGTTCAGGTGAAGTTGTTCACCGATTCCTTCTTAACTCAGAACTATTGTCTGTGTATGAAGTGGACTCGTAGTGGTTTGCCGCTGTTTAGTTCTAGGTGAAATGGCTTACATTTTCTTCTTGGTAAAGAGCTATGATTTTTTTTTTCTCCTGGCTTGGATTTGCTCTTGTTAAATGAATTTTTGCCTGGTTATTTCAAATGTAGCTTTTGTTTTTGACACTTGGTCAAACCTTCTGTTAAAGTCTTGCTTTTGCCTGCATCTCCCTTTTGAAATTTTAAGTGCACTTGGGGCACCCAGGGTCAAGAAATTTGTTGAAAATGAGCTTCGTTGTTCATTAGTAGAAATCCTGCAAGGATTCATTTTAAGAAGAGACAAGATTTGCACGTAGTAGAATCTGGAGGAAAAAATAAACTGCTGGAAGAATTCATAGAAACATAGAGCACTACAGCACAGAAACAGGCCCTTCGGCCCGTTTCATCTGCAGATCCAGCACCATCCCTGGGTGAAAAGGAATGAGTAATTACATCAAGAGTAATGAAGGTGTATTTTTCGCAAATTTGTTAAGATGAGTGTGGTTCATTTCCTATGTTCTAGAGTTGTCTCCTTACAGGAATAAGGGGCAAATAAGTTTTATTTCTTCCAATGTGCATAGCTTAACTGCCTGGACAGTAATGGTATATTTAATCATTTGCCCAGGCTAGGGGAGCCTAAAACTAGAGGACATAGATCTGAGGTGAGCAGGGAAAGATTTAAACAGGAGCTGAGGGGCAAGTTTTTCCACAGAAGTGTCATGAAAATGATCCCAATAATAAAAGGGTTAACATGACCATTCGATAGTTCTGGGCCTGCCCTTGCTGGACAGTTGGGGGAGGGGGGGTCTCATTGAAATCGATCAAATGTTGAAAGGCCTAGATAAGAATGGACATGGAAAGGATGTTTCCTTTAGTGGTGGAGTCTCAGACCAGAGGGCATAGACTCAGTATTTATTTATTTATTTATTTATATACAATAATGTCACTTTAGAACAGAGATGAGGAATTTTTTTTAGCCTGAGGGTGGAGAATCTAGAATTCATTGCTCCAGACAGCTGTGAGGGCCAAGTTATTAGATATATTTCACAATCAGGTTTAATATCACTCAACATGTCGTGAAGTGTGTTGTTTTGTGGCAGCAGTACATTGCAATACGTAATAAAAACCTATAGATTACAATCAGTGTACATAAAGTAGTGCAAAAAGAGGGAGTGTTTGTGGGTTCATTGTGCATTCAGAAATCTGATAGTGAGGGGAATGGTTCCGCAGAAGATATGTTGGTAGTTGTTCAGAAACTTCTTCAAGCTGGCCTGGTTGAAACCTCTCACAATGATAGGGAATGCATCAGGGTGCACAGTTTTGTGCCTACTGATCACATTGCTCAGTTCCTACAGTGCCTGCGTGATATTGGCCTGGGGGTGAAATGTACACTGCTACCAGGATGATGGAGGAGAACTCCCTCAACAGATAAAGTAGATGATATTTGACTGCTAGATATTCTAGGTTGGGTGAGCAGGATTGAGACAGAACACCAAGTTTATGCACCATGATGAATTAATCACAAAGCATACTTCATTTTCTCTGCCTTTGAAAGACTGAGATATCCTGTCTTTGCAGAGAATGGTTAAGACATTGTGCTGCAGTGCTGGGTTTGAAATAGCAGGAAATAGCCATGTTTCTGTGAAACAAAGTACACAGCAGTCCCTTATATTCCCCATCATGGCAAAGGTTGAAAGGTTCTTGATTAAGGGTGTCAAAAGTAATGGGGAGAAGGCAGGAGAATGGGGCTGAGAGAGATATAAAGCTGCCATGATGGAATGGCAGATGGGCTAAATGGCTTAATTCTGCTCCTGTCTTAATGGTTTTAAAGGAGTTTAGACAAGGATATGGATAGGAAAGGTTTAGTTGGCATATGGGTAAAGCTCAGGCAAATGGGACTAACTCAGGTAGGCAACTTGGTTGGCATGGATTAGTTTGGCAAAACGGCCTGTTTCCTCACTGTCTAGATTATGACTTTGCTGTTACGGCTCAGTTTACCCCGAAATCTGTTATAAATAGAGCCTAAAATGATATTAAAGTACCAGGGAATTTGACAATCTCTTTCAGAATGCCTGGAAGCAGAAGTTCATGGTTCATTTCACTCACAGAAATGCCACCACATACCTGCTAGGAATGGAGATCCTAACTTTTATGATGATTTTTGAATCCTGTATATTGTTCAGATATTTTTGCAATGTTAATGGAATGTCGTAGAGAACTCATAGATTCTAGAGACTTCTAGCTGTTGGGTTGATTCCAAGACTTCCAAGTGCAGCTTCCTAAACTTGTTGGTGCTTTTATGGAGAGTAGTGTTTACTAGTATCTGTTAGCTTGTTTAAGGATTTGTGTGGTAAATCTTGCAATAACTTGCCTTCTATTTTAGAAGTTGCTGACCAGGTTTCTGAAACTGGCTTCTCATCCTCGCCTCCAGAAGTCCCCCCTAGTAAATCACCGTCCATGCCCTCACTAAACCAGACGTGGCCAGAGCTGACCCAGGGCAGTGAGGTTAGCAATTGGTTTCTACTGTATAATATAAATAAAATAAAATGTGCCTTCTCTGTATTGCAGATTATGTGCTGTTTCTTGAAGTAAAGCACCTTGTTTAATCACATACACACGAGATTCTGCAGATGCTAAAAGATCTTGAGTGACACACAGGAAATGCTAGAGGAACTCAGCAGGTCAGGCAGCATCTATTGAAGGGAATAAACATTTGGTGTTTTGGGCCGAGACCCTTCTGTTGACTATTTATTCCCCTCTATAGCTGCTGCCTGGCTTGCTGAGTTCCTGCAGCATTTTGTGTGTGTTGTTTAATCAAATAATTGTTTGCTATCTAATCATTACCACTGGCAATGTGGTGTAAAATAGATTTTTTTTCTGCTCTAATTAAGTCTTTCACTCTTGTTTACTCTTCCTGTCAAGGCAATGCCTTTCTCTTTCAAGGTGGGCCTTATGATCATTCTTGTGCAAGCTTAGATAGAGGACTGTTTGGCTGTTTCAGAATTTGGTCTAATTTTAGGATGAGCTAGTAGAACTGAAATGGGGGAAAATATGAGAATTATCTATTTTTTCAAAACCAGAGAGTAAAGAGGCTGATTGCAGTGCCCAGCAAAGCTCAACTCATATTTTCTTTATTAAAAAAAAACTAAGATAAACTGCGATTGACTAACATGGTATATAAAAAAAAGAGAGAATGGATCTGGAGGAAGACAAAATAATATTGCAGAAACTGGAATCTGAAAGCTAAATGGAAGAACTCAAAATAGTCAGCCAGCATCATGTTTGAGCACAAGAGATCCTGCAAATGCTGGAAATCCAGAGTAACTCTCACAAGATGCTGGAGGAACTCGGCAGGTCAGGCAGCATCTCTGGGGATGTTTCGGACTTGCTCAGTTCCTTCAGCGTTTTGTGTGTGTTAGTTCATGTTTGAAGTAGTAGACCCCTATTCAGAACTAAGAGAGAAAGCAACTTGGTTTAAGTAGCAATGAAGGTGTGAGAGCAGTAGATGGGACCTTTAATAAGGTGAAATGATATGGTAATCAGATGGGCAGTTGAACTCCTCTGGCTCACTGTGTGATGTATTGCTAATATTGTGAAATCTGCATGAAGCCTCACCTGGCAGAATCGATATATGGTTTAGGGGTGATATGGAGAGGAATGGCAAATACAAATGGCCAGTCCTGGTACAAACAGAAAACAGAAGCAAGTTAGCTAAAGTAGCAAAATTTGAGTTGAGAGCTATGCGGGTTGCAGCAGGCGTAGGAGAAAGATGAAAAGGTCCTCAGGCTTGTGTTGGGCTTCACTGTAATAGTGCAGGAAGTTGCAGACGCAGCTCAGTGCAATTGTGAATTAAAATGGCAGGGGTGGTCAGAGTGCAATGGTCAACTAAAATGGCATACAACTGGAAACCAGTGGTGGGGGGGTGGTCACAAAGGAATTGTGAATTAAAATGGCAGGAAGCTGGTGGGGGGGATCACAGTGGAATTGAGAATTAAGATGGTAGGCAACCAGAAATGTGGGGGTGGATGGGGTTTATAGTAGAATTGAGAATGAAAATGGCAGACAACCAGACACCGGGTTTGGGGGGGGGGTGGTCACTGTGGAATTGTGAACTAAAATGGCAGGCAGCAGTAAAGATGGGGTCAGTCCAGTAGGCCCACACTCTAGCAGATGTTCTGTAAGTGATTACAAGTTCCTCTGGTTGAGAAGGTTGTGGATGAGCTGAGCAGGGAGACAGGAAGTGTGGTCCTTGTGAAATGCAGAGAGGAAATATGTGACTGGTTGTGCTGGTGAGGATTATGAACAATAATAAGGCGAATGCAAAGGCCGGTTGTGTGGAAGGATTCCCATGTCCTCCAAGACAGTGATGTTTATGGGCTTGGAAGATGTTGTCACATGCCTGCTTTGTCCTGAATGATGTGGTGTTTGAGAATTCTTGGAGCTGCATTCATCAATATTCCATCATACTCCTGAATATAATCTTCAGCTTACTTTCCAGAAGTCTTTTTAGCCAGTTTACTTTGTCCAATTTGACAATCAAAGCTCATAATTATTTTATTACAGTTGGTATAGTCTCTGCTTACTACTTGAATAATACTTTTACTGTTGCACAATGATAGTGTTCTACGAGCTTTTAACATTTTTTAAAAATTTGAGGTTAAATGTAATTTTGTTCTTACAAACTCAAAATTCCCCAGTAACTGTCATTGTGTTATCCCTAAGCCCTTTCCTTTCTGTTTTGTCTATACTTGTGAAGAGCCAAAGACATTGGAGTCATTATTCTCACCTTTTGATTTTCCATTTGTTTTTTGCGCTATTTTACCTTTTCTAACCATTGGCGAGAAGTTTTTGTTTGGTGGATTGTAGGTGGTTTTGGAGGTCTGGATGTTGGTACGACTGAAACAGTGAGGGGCAAGGAGGTGACAGTAGTGGCGGGGGGGAAGGAATGGTGGCAGAAATTTCAGTTAGGCTTCAGGGGCTTTGAGAGTGCTGTGGGAGAGCTAACAGGTAGATATTTTAGTTGAACAGTTCCATTTAATATCAGAGAATGTATACAATATACAACCTGAAATTTTCTTTTGCAGACATCCACGAAAACAGAAGAATGACCCAAAGAGTGAGTGACAGTAAAAAATGTTAGAAACCTAAAGCACTTCCCCCAACCCCCACCCACTCCAATCCCCTCCCATGCACAAGCAGCAGCAAAGCAATGACCCTCCACCACTCACTTCACCAAAAAAAAGGTATCAGCATCCATAGAAACCAGAGAAACTACAGCACAGAAACAGGCCTTTTGGCCCTTCTTGGCTGTGCCGAACCATTTTCTGCTTAGTCTCATTGACCTGCACATGGGCCATATCCCTCCATACACCTCCCATCCATGTATCTGTCCAATTTATTCTTAAATGTTAAAAAGAACCCACATCCTCCAGTCACCAAATAAAACAGTAGCAAAACCCCCAAGAAAGACCATGATCTACAGCACAACAAAAACTAATCATTCACCAGACATTTCGGCATACCACTGTCTGTCCATCACCCCACACCCCTCCCAGTTGGTGAACCCTGTGACCAGGTCCCATCTCCACTAAGAACCAAAGTTTGAGTGTAGCTCTAGATAAGGGTCTCCAATAAGGGACCCTCATCCACTTTGAAAAGCAAAAAGAAACACTAAAGGTAGAAATTAAGCTGTTTCCGCAGATGAGCTTGAAAAAAGTTGTTGTCCAATGTTATTGTGTTTCCACCCCAATAATTTTAGGGTCAGAAGTTATGAAATATTAAATTTACCTGCATCTACTCTGGTGAGAATCATTTGTAATGACTAAAGCCACAAAGCTGACAGTTTTTAAATATATTGTGTTAAGGAAAGAATAAAGTATGCAAAATTAAGTTACAAACCCCATTTCCAGAAAAGTTGGGATATTTTCCAAAATGCAATAAAAACAAAAATCTGTCATACGTTAATTCACATGAACCTTTATCTAACTGACAAAAATACAAAGAAAAGATTTTCAATAGTTTTACTAACCAACTTAATTGTATTTTGTAAACATACACAAATTTAGAATTTGATGGCTGCAACACACTCAACAAAAGTTGGGACAGAGGCATGTTTACCATTGTGTTACATCACCTTTCCTTTTAATAACACTCTTTAATCATTTTGGAACTGAGGATACTAATTGTAGTAGATTTGCAATTGGAAATTTTGTCCATTCTTGCTTGATATAAGACTTCAGCTGCTCAACAGTCTGTGGTCTCCGTTGTCTGACTCTCCTCTTCATGATGCGCCATACGTTTTCAATAGGAGATAGATCTGGACTGGCAGCAGGCCAGTCAAGCACACGCACTCTGTGTCTACAAAGCCATGTTGTTGTAGCCCATGCAGAATGTGGTCTGGCATTGTCCTGCTGAAATAAGCATGTACATCCCAGGAAGAGATGTCGCCTTGATGGCAACATATGTCTTCTAAAATCCTAATATACGCCTCAGAGTCAATGATACCTTCACATACATGCAACTCACCCATGCCATGGGCACTGATGCACCCCCATACCATCACAGATGCTGGCTTTTGCACCTTTCGCTGATAACAATCTGGATGGTCGTTTTCATCTTTGGCACGGAGAACTGGACGCCCGTTTTTTCTGAAAACTAGCTGAAATGTGGACCCATCTGACCACAGCACATGGTTCCACAGTCTTTCAGTCCATCTGAGATGAGCTCGGGCCCAGAGAACTCGCGGGCGTTTCTGTATAGAGTTGATGTATGGCTTCCTCCTTGCATAATACAGTTTCAAATTGCATTTCTGGATGCAGCGACAGACTGTGTTGAGTGACAATGGTTTTCCGAAGTACTCCCGAGCCCAGGTGGCTATAATTGTCACAGTAGCATGACGGTTTCTTAGGCAGTGCCGCCTGAGGGCTCGAAGATCACGCGCATTCAGCAGTGGTTTCCGACCTTGCCCTTTACGCATTGAGATGTATCTGAATTCTCTGAATCTTTTCACAATATTATGTACTGTAGATGTTGAAAGACCTAAATTCTCTGCAATCTTGCGTTGAGAAATGTTCCTTTTGAACTGACTAACAATTCTCTCATGAATTTTGGCACAAAGGGGTGAACCACGACCCATCCTTGCTTGCAAAGACTGAGCCTTTGATGTACTTTTATACCCAGTCATGATACCTCACCTGCTACCAATTAGCCTGCTTAATGTGGAGTCTTCCAAACTGGTGTTACTTGAATATTCTGTGCACTTTTCAATCTTATTTTAACTCTGTCCCAACTTTTGTTGAGTGTGTTGTAGCCATCAAATTCTAAATTTGTGTATGTTTACAAAATACAATTAAGTTGGTCAGTAAAACTATTGAAAATCTTTTCTTTGTACTTTTGTCAGTTAAATAAAGGTTCACGTGAATTAACATATCACAGATTTTTGTTTTTATTGCATTTTGGATAATATCCCAACTTTTCTGGAAATGGGGTTTGTAAATATAAAACCATATTTTTCTGTTTTAGAAAGGCAGTGCAATCCTTCAGCTTAATAATTCTTTATAAACAGCAATAAAGAGAAAAGATGGCTGTCAAGACAATGTGAGTTATGTTTTTGTAGTTGGATACGAACCAGTGCTGTTCAAGGCACTTGCTGAGAATTTAGGTTGTATTCAATGAAAATGGCGATTGGTTTGATATTTCCTAACTGTGGATAATTTGATAACTTCCCATTGTTCCCTGATGCCTAATTTTGACTTTTGCACATGTTAAAGGCTCCAAATTGCCTTTCAAGTCTCATGTCTTCAATTCTTATTCAAACTTCAGTTTCACTGCCCAGATTCCTGGTATACTCTAAATCTCTCTGTTTATAGTGTAAAACTTATCCAAGACTGCTAAGACTTAATCATGTAGAAATATACTCAGTAACCACTTTTCTAGTTACCTCCTGCACCTAATAAAGTGGCCCCTGAGTCTAAGTTTGTGGTCTTCTGCTTCAAGGTTCAAGGTAGCTCATCCACTTCAAGGTTCAACGTGTTGTGCATTCAGAGTTGGTCTTCTGCACAGCATTGTAGTAATTCATGGTTATTTGAGTTACTGTCACCTTCCTGTAGGTTTGAACCAGTCTGACCTTTCTCATTAACAAGCTGCTTTGCCGCTCACTGGATGTTTTTTGCACTATTCTCTGTAAACTCTAGAGACCACTGTGCATCAAAATCCCAGGGGATCAGCAGTTTCTGAGATACTTAAACCACCCCCAACTGGTTTCAACAATCATTCCACGGTCAAAGTCACTTAGATCACATTTCTTTCCAATGTTGATGTTTGGTCTGAGCAATAATTGACCTTCTTGACCATGTGTGCATAATTTTATCCATTTAATTACTGCCACATGATTGGCTGATTAGATATTTGTATTAACAAGCATGTGTACGGATGTACCTAATAAAGTGGCCACTGAGTGTATATATATCTGTCCCTGGACTTGATCAGATTTTCTTCTCCATTGCATAACTTCATACAACATTCTTTGTTAGCAAATTGCAGAATTGATTTGAATTTAAGAGTTTAAAAATAAGCTGGCTAGAATGAATGCCGCCTTAAACAGTTAAATCCATATATGCATCTCTTATGTAAATTATAATGCTTGACTTTAAGCTTCTCCTTTTATGACTCCTCTGCAAGGTACTCCTTTATAAAAGCTTTAGAGATGTAATGTTTTTCATTCTGATTGCTCTCTACTCTGTCTGTCCAGCAGTGGGAGACTTTTAGTGAACGCTCCTCAAGCTCGCAAACTCTGACCCAGTTTGATTCTAACATTGCACCAGCTGATCCTGTAAGTCAATCACATGGTGGGCTTTCTGATGTTATGCCTTTTGTTAACCCTGAATATTGTTCTTAATATATAGATCACTGGTTTTGCATGTGCTGGAACTGGAAGTTGTGTGCTTTACGCATACTAATCAACTCTGTTCAAAGGAACTGGTGACATCAATGCATTTTGACAATTTTGTGATTTGAATAATCTGCATGCGCTTAATATTTTTCTGACTCTAATCCAAAAACTGACAAACTGGCTTCCTTTTGCTGTAACTGGCTTTTCAATTGCCACAGTCTTTTTTTTTAGAAACAACATCTTGCATGGCGATCTACTTGTTCACTGATTAAATGTGGATCTCCTACTTACTCTTCTTTTCCTGCCTTATTTTTTTAATTGTATTTTTCCCTCTGTGTACTTCCTTACTGTTGTCCCTCTTGCCCTACCCACCCCGAGATGCACTGGCATTTCGTGTCTCACTCACTGACTATAAGACATAGGAGCAGAATTAGGTCATTTGGACATTGAGTCTGCTCCGTCATTCCATCATGGCTAATTTATTATCCCTCTCAGCTCCATTTTCCTCCTTTCTCCCTGTTACCTTTGATGCCCTGACTAACCAAGAACCTATTAACTTCTGCTTTAAATATATGGACTTGGCTTCCACAACCGTCTGTGGCAGTAGTCATTGGTGAGAGTATTCGGAGTGAATGCGCGCTCGTATTCTGAGGCTTTATAAGGCATTGGAGAGCGTCCAGAGGAGGTTTATGTGAATGAATCCAGGAATGAAAGGGTTAACATATGAAGAACATTTGATGACTGTATTTGCTGGAGTTTAGAAGAATATGGGAAGATATCATTGAAATCTATCTATTATAGGAAGGCCGATATAGAAAGGATGTTTACGATCGTGCAGGAGTCTAGGACCAGAGGGCACAGCCTCAGAACACAAGGATGTCAATTTAAAACAGAGATGAAGAGGAATTTCTTTAGCAAGAGAGCAGTGAATATATGGCACTTATTAACACAGATGGCTGTGGAGACTGTCATTGGATATATTTAAAGTAGAGGTTGATGGGTTGTTGATTAGGCAGGATGTTAAAGGTTACAGGGAGAAGGCAGGAGAATGTGGTTGAGGTGGATAATAAATCAGCCATGCTGGAATGATGGAGCAGATTCGATGAGCTAAATAGCCTAATTCTGCTCTTTATGATCTTGTGAAGGGGCTCCTTGATTATAGGCAGCAAACTAGTTTATTTGTATCTACCCAGCCAATATTAAGATGATGGCATTTAAGATCAGATGCTCTTCTCCTTTCCACTATCTGCAAGGAGTTTGTACATTCTCTCTGTGTCTGCATGGGTTTCTTCCGAGTGCTCTGGTTTCCTCCCACGTCCCAGGCGCAAGGGTTAATTAGTCACATGGGTGTAATTGGACGGTGCCACCTCATTGGGCCTGATCCTGTTACTGTGCAGTATCTCTGAATAAAATAAACCCCATACATGGATTAGATTGATATATGAAATAAATAGTACAGTTCAAGTAAAGGTTAATAATAAAAGATAGAGGGAAATGTTAGTTTTATTGTCACATATACATAGAAAGAACAAAACATACTGTAAAACGCATCATTTGCAACAACCAACACAGACGGAGAATGTGCTGAGAGCAGCCTGCAAGTGTTACCATTGCTTCCAGTGCCAGCGTACAATAACCCATATACTCACAGCTCTCTATGCAACTTGGAACATCCCCATTCTCATGGCTATTTCCCCTTTTAGTCTGTCCTTTAATATGCCCTCAATTCTATCATCAGTCACCTATTCTGGGGTAACTAATAGTGGTCAACCAACCTAACAAACAACCACATCCTTGGGATATGGGAGAAAATGAGAGCACTTGGCAGGAGTGCACAGTCACAAGGAGAGCATGCAAACTCCTCCTCGCTGACAGTTAACACTGGTGCACCTCAAGGATATGTGTTACGCCCACTGCTCTACTCTCTTTACACCCACAGTTCAAATGTCATCTATAAATTTGCTGATGATACAACTATTGTGGACTGAATTTCAGATGCTGATGAGGAGGCATACAGGAGTGAGGTAGATCAGTTAGTTGAGTGGTGTTGCAACAACATAGCATTCAGTGTCAATAAGACCAGGGAGTTGATTATGGACTTCAGGAAGGGAAACTCAAGGGAACACATACCTGAAGTATCAGAAGTGGAAATGGTGAGCACTTTCAAGTTCCTGGGTGTCAAGATATTTGAAAATCTATTCTGGACCCAACATATTGATGCAGTTGTAAAGAAGGCACAATAGCAGGTATATTTCATTAGGAGTTTCAGGAGAATTGGTATGTCAGCAAAGACACTTGCGAATTTCTACTTGTGTACCGTGGAGAACATTTGAACTGGTACATCACCATCTGGTATGGAAGGAGCCACTGCACAGGATCAGTAAAAGCTGCAGAAGGTTGTAAACTCAGCCAGCTCCATCACGGGCACTAGCCTCCCCAGTATCGAGGACACCTTCAAAAGGCGCTGTCTCAAAAAGTTTGCATCCATCATTTAGGACCCCAATACCTAGGACATGCCCTCTTATTAATACCATCAAGGAGAAGGTACAGGAGCCTGAAGACATACACTCAACGTTTCAGGAACAGCTTCTTTCCTTCTGCCATCAGATTTCTGAATGGACAAAGAACCTATAAACTATTTTCATGATTTTTCCCCTCTCTTTTTGCACTATTTAGTCATAAAAAAGCTAGGCCCTCTGGTTTAGCACGGACTAGATGGGCCATTTAAACTGCCGTAGTCCCATCAACCTGTACCTGGACCGTGGCCCTCCATACCCTTCCCATCCATGTATTCATCCAAACTTCTCTTAAAAGTTAAAATCGAATTTACATCTACAACTTGCACTGACAGCTCGTTCCACATTCTAACCACCCTCTTGAGTAAAGAAGTTTTCCCGCTCATGATCCTCTTAAATATTTCACCTTTCTCCCTTAACCCATGACCCAACCTCAGTGGAAAAAGCCTATTTTACCCTATCTATACCCCTCAAAATTTTGTATATCTCTATCAAATCGCCTCCTCAATCTTCTATGTTCTAGGGAATAAAGTTCTAACCTATTTAATCTTCCCTTATAACTAGAGTCCTCCCGGCAACATCCTTCTAAAATTTCCCTATAATCTTGCAATCTCATTTACCCCTTTCCAGAAGGTAGGTAACCAAAACTGCATGCATTACTCCAAATTTGGCATCACCAATGTCTTATACAACTTCAACATAACATCCCAACTCCTATACGCAATACCTCGATCTATGAAGGCCAATGTGCCAAAGCCTTCTTTATGTCTTTATCTAACTGTGCTGCCACCTTCAATGAATTATGGACCTGTATTCCCGGATCCCTTTGTTCTACAACAGATGCGATCTCAATGGCTCTCCACACAGCCTTGGATCACCTGGACAATGCAAGTACCTATGTCAGGATGTTGTTTATCGACTGTAGCTCAGCTTTTAACACCATCATTCCTACAGTCCTGATCAAAAAGCTACAGAACCCAAGTCTCTGTACTTCCCTCTACAAATACATCCTCAATTTCCTAACCGGAAGACCACAATCATTGTGGATAGGTAATAACTTCTCCACCTCTCTGACGACCATAGGGATGTATACTTAGTTCACTGCTCTACTCTCTCTCCACCCATGACTGTGTGGCTAGGCACAGCTCAAATGCCACCTATAAATTTGCTGATGATACAACCATTGTTGGCAGAATTTTAGATGACGAGAGGGCGTACAGGAGCAAGATATACCAGTTAGTTGAGTGGTGTTGCAGCAACAACCTTGCAGTTAGCATCAGCAAGACCAGTGAGCCGATTTTGAACTTCATTAAGGGTAAGACGGGGGAACACAAACTAATACTTTTAGAGGGATCAGAATTGGAGAGAGTGAGCAATTCCAAGTTCCCAGGTGTCAGTCTCTCTGAGGACCTAACCTGGGTGCAACATATTGATGCAGATATAAAGAAGACAAGACAGTGACTATATTCATTTGGAGTTTGAGTAGACTTGGTTAGTCAACGAAAACACTACAAATGTTCCATGGAGAGCATTCTGACTGGCTGCTTCACTGTCTGGTATGGAGTTGGGGGGGGGGGGCGGGGGCGGTGCACGTGGCGCTACTGCACAAGATCGAAATAAGTTGCAGAAATTTGTCAGATTAGTTCATCCTGGGGTACTAGTCTCTGTAGTATCCAAGACACCTTCAAGGAGCAATGCCTTAGGAAAGTGGTGTCCATCATTAATGACTCCCACCAGGACATGGCGCCTTTCATTGTTACTACTGGGAAGGAGGTACAGAAGCCTGAAGGCACACACTCAGCGATTTAGGTATAGCTTCTTCCCCTCTGCCATCTGATTTCTAAATGGGCATTGAACCCATGAACACTACCTCACTACTTTTTTGTGTTTTTTTTTGCACTTTTTTAACTTAACTATTTAATAGATATATACACACATTTACTGTAGTTTAGCCTTTTTTTTAAATCACGTATTTCATTCTGCCTATCCATTAGAATATCTTCCACTACTGATAGCAGGCTCACCCGCCTATAATATCTTAAGCGCCTTTCTTGAAGCATGGAACAACATTAACCTTGGGGATTTTTCCACCTTAATTTGCCTCAAGACAGCAAACACCTCTGTGTAGAGTCCATGACCTCGCTGCTGCTTTTCCTCACTTCTATAGAATGTCCACCTCCTGAGTAAATAGATACAAAAAACCCACTTAAGATCTCCCCCATTTCTTTTGGCTTCACACTTCTGTGACAATGAATTCCATAGATTCACCACACACTGCCTAAAGAAATTCCACCTTGTCTCTGTTCCAAAGGTCCCTCTCCAATGCCAGCACATCCTCTCATAGACAAGGGGCCCAAAACTGCTCCCAACACTGAGTGTGGTGTGATGAATGCCCTATAAAAGCCTCAGTATTATATCCTTGGAGTATTCCAACTGATACACAAGATAAAGGGGGAGATAACAGGATAGATGTGAATTTTCTAACAGAGACTGTGCTAAATGAGTGGGTGTTGCCACTGGAGTTATTAACAGTCTGTAACCTGGGGGGTTGTGGAAGATAACTTGGATAATTATGTCAAAGATGAGAGAATTGAAGGTTCTATGGGAGCAGCATAGAAGCGTTGTTGGAGCCTGAATAGGTCATCTACGGTCATTTCGAATGGCAAGGCAAGCTTGCCCTATTCCGGTTCTTTTGCATATCTTCTTCAATTTCGAGCCAGAGCTGCAAAATTAATTTGTTATTTTTAAGCCCATGAGATATAGGAACAGAATTATGTCATTTGGCCCATTGAGTCTGCTCTGCCATTTCATCATGGTTGATCCATTTCCCTCTCAGCACCAATCTTCTGTCTTCTCCCCATATCCCTTCATGCCCTGACTAATCGAGAATCTATAAATACTTCAAAGTAAAGTTTATTATCAGAGTACATACATCTCACCACGTACAATCCTGAGATTCTTTTTCTGTGGGCATACTTAGCAAATCTATAGAGTAGTAACTGTAAACAAGACTCTGCAAATGCAGATATAAATAAATAACGAGCGTGAAACTACAAGATAAAATAGTTCTTAAATGAGTGTAGCAATCTTTTTTGTTCAAGAGTCTGATTGTTGAAGGGTAGTAACTGTTCTTGAACCTGGTGGTACGAGTTCTGAGGCATTTATACCTTCTACCTGATGGCAGCAGTGAGAAAAGAGCATGGCCTGGGTGATGAGGATCATTGATGGATGCTGCTTTTCTACAGCAGCGTTTCATGTAGATGTGCTCAAAGATTGGGAGGGTTTTATCTGTAATGTAGTGGGCTGAATCCATTACCTTTTGTAGGAATTTCCGCTCAAAAGCATTGGTGGTCCATACCAGGCCATAATGCAGCCAGTCAGTGCACTTTCCACCACACATCTATAGAGTTTGCCAAGGTTTTTGATGACATTCCAAGCCTTTGCAGACTCCTGAGAAAGTAGAGTCGCTGTCGTCATTTCTTTGCAATAATATTTATATGATGGGTCCAGGGTAGGTCCCCTGAGATAATGACACCCAGGAATTTAGTTACTGACCCTTTCCAGTCTGATCCTCTGATTACTGGCTCATGGACCTCTAGTTTCCCTCTCTTGAGGCCTACAATCAGTTCCTTGGTCTTATTGACATTGAGTGAAAGATTATTGTTATTACACCACTCAGACAAGTTTTCAGTCTCCCTCCTGTGTGCTGATTCATCACCACCTTTGATACAGCCCACAACAGAACCTCTGCCTTAAATATACCAAATGACTTGGCCCCCACAGCCATCTGTGGTAATGAATTCCAGATTCATCACCCTCTGCCTAAAGAAATTCCTCCTCATCTCTGTTCTAAACGGACACCCTCTATTCTGAGGCTCTTCCCTCTGGACCCAGACTCCTCCACAAAAGGAAGCATCCTCTCCACATCCACTCTATTAAGGCCTTTCAACATTTGTTTGGTTTCAATGCGATCCCCTTTACTCTTCTGAATTCTAGTGAGTGTGGGCCCAGAGCCATCAGTCAGTCCTTGTATGGTAACCCTTTCATCCCGGGAATCATTCTCCTGAACCTTTCAACAAATACTTTCTTAGAAAAGGGGCCCAAAACTGCTCCCAGTACTCCAAGTGAGGCCTCACCAGTGCCTTATAAAGACTCAGCATTACATTCTTGCTTGTTATTCCAGTCCTCCAAAAATGAATGTTAACATTGAATTTCCCTTCCTTACCATCGACTCAACCTGCAAATTAACCTTTCGAGAAGCCTGCACAAGTACTCCCAAGTCCCTTTGCACCTTGGATTTTTGTATTTTCTCTCCATTTAGAAAATAGTCAATTCTTTCATTTGTTCTAAAATGTATGACCATATACTTCCTGACACTGTATTCCATCTACCACTTCTTTACACATTCTCCTAAACTGTCCAAGTCCTTCTGTGGGCATTCTGCTTCCTCAACACTCCCTGCCCCTCCACCTATCTTCGTATCATCTGCAAACTTGGTCACTAAGCCATCAATTCTGTGATCCAAATCATTGACGTATAATGTAAAAAGACATGTTCCAAACACAGACCCCTGTGTAACACAACTGGTCACTGGTAGCTAACCAGAAAAAGCTCCCATTATTCCCACTCTTTGCCTCCTGCCAATCAACCAATGCTTTATCCATGCTAGTGTATTTCCTGTAATACCATAGACTTTTAACTTGTTGAGCAGCCTCATGAGCAAAGGCCTTCTGAAAATCCAAGTGCACAACATCAACCGATTTTTTTTTTCCTCTCCTTTTTTTTCCCCCTTCATTTGTCTATCCTGCATGTTATTTCTTCAAAGAATTCCAACAGATTTGTCATGCAAGATTTTCCCTTAAGGAAGCCATGTTGACTTTAGCTTATTTTAACAGTTCGCTCCAAGAACCCCACAACCACATCCTTAACAATTGACTCCAACATCTCTCCAACCACTGAGGTCAAATTAACTGGACCATAATTTCCTTTCTTCTGCCTCTTTCTCTTTTGAAGAGTAGAGTGACATTTGCAATTTTCCAGCCCCCTGAACCATGACAGAACTTAGTGATTCTTGATCATTACTAATACCTCCACAATCTCTTCAGCCACTTCTTTTAGAACGCTGGGATGTAGTCCTCATCTAGTCCAGGAGACAAATCGACCTTTCTTTTGAGTGGTTGAAGATTTGGGATATGTTAAGAGAGATGGTGATGGAAGCAGAGGCTGCAGTAAACCTTTAGAAATGGAATAAGTGGCAAAAGGAAAAAGGAATAAATGTAGATGCCTGATGTTTGATGTCCAGAGATTTGGAGTTAATACGTTAAGATGGTTTTCAGGAAGTCAAATGGTCTACCTGGCTATATAAATGTTTGGATTCATCACAAAAAATTAAATAGCAATTAGTTCTGATGAAATTCTGATGAAACAAAAAAATTTAAAGTGCTCTGAATGCAGGAAATGTGGAATTTAAAACCAGAAAATGTTGGAAACCCTGAGCAGGGCAGTCAATGTCTGTGGAGAACCTTCAAAAGAAAGGAAGGTCAACTTGTCTCCTGGACTAGATGGATTACACCCCAGTGTTCTGAAAGAGGTGGCTGAAGAAATTGCAGAGGCATTAGTAATGATGAAGAATCGCTAAGTTCTGTCTGTTCTTATGAGGGTCTCTAACCTAAAACTGTCTTGAAAAGCTGTTTGATTTGCTGAGTATTTCTAGCACCTTCTGTTTTTATTTTGCAAATGTTGTATTCCATGAGAGGGAAGCAATACATGATTGAATAAATAAGTGAAAAATGGTTGTCTGCAAAATAAAGGGAATTTTAGTTATCCCAGTGAAAGTAGATTGAAGGGAACTTCACAAGATTATGAGGAACTCTAACAGCCAGCTGAGCTAATAGAATCACAAAATCAATAGTGTTTAAAAGGCAGATGGAAACAGAAAAGGAAATTGGCTCTATTTCTTAAATAAATTGCTGTGTCTGACAGTGCACTGGAGAGAATTTGATTTCCACCCAAGTGGATTCCTCAGTGGTATGAAAGGGCTTTAAAGCTTGCGTTCCTATATGAAGGATTTATTGGTGAACATGGCCCAATTTCTGCTCTCTTCCACTGCTTTAACAATTTCTTCAATCTCCCATATAGTAACGTTGTTCCAATGCAGTTGGGGTGACCCTTTGGTGTGTGGTATCTGACAACATCCCAGAGAACAATCTCATTGATTCCATCCCTCCTTATTTCTTGTATCCTTATAACTTCCATCAACTCTCCTTTAATTCTTTTGGCACTTACTTACACCAATGATTAACTTGCGGTAGCCACTTAACATACTTGTACATCTTTGGGACAAATCTCTATAATCAAAGACTATAAAGTGCTATTCCCATTTCTCAGTTCCTTTGGCTCCGCTGCATCTGTTCCCAGAATGTGGTTTTACTTTCCAGGATATCAGAGATGTCCCTGTCCTTCAAAGAACAAAGTTTCTCTTCCTCTGCTATTGATGCTTCCCTCACCCACATCTCCTCCGTTTCCTGAACATCTCCCTCCCGGCACTTATCCCTGCAAGTGGCCTAAGTGCTATGCCTGCCCATGCACCACCTCCCTCATCTGCATTCAGGACCCCAAGCAGTTGGTCAGGGTAGAGCACTGCGGGGGATAGTGTGGGACAGGTGGCAAAGGAGGAGTGCCGGGGTGAGGGGTTGACCCAGCCCTGAGCCACCAGGCAAGGTCACTTGATTCCAAACAGTTGGTTTATTGATCACTAAAGAATGTCTCTCTGGTGCCTCCCACTTCCTACCCTCTCCCTTTCCCCTTTCCCAACCATGATCTCCCCCCCCCCCCCCGACTCAGTCCACAATAGAAACCCATATCAGAATCAGGTTTATCATTACATATGTCATGAAATTTGTTTTTTTTTTTGCAGCAGTACAGTACAAAAGTCTTGGGCACCCTAGCTACATATATGGTTAAGATTTTTGCACAGTACTGTATGAGCTATGGTCTTATTTCCATGACTTGATGTCTGCTGCTGGTCTAACAGTCCAGTTTAAATGCATTGCAAGAACATTTCACTTATTCATTCATTCTGCTGTGAGCATAGCCAAGATTTATTGCTATTCCTATGTGGTGTTAAGCCATTCTGAACCACTGAAGTTAATTACATATTGCTGCTAAACTTGGAAGGTATTGAGTTTATACTTGATGACATTGAAGAAAATGGCAATACTTTCTAAGTGTGAATGGTATGCGACTTGGAGCGGACCATCATAGAGAGCATTGTCACATCAGCTGGTTTGGTGCAGCATCTTCTCAGTGTACAAAAGCTGCAGCAAATTGTCAGATTGGCAGAAATGGACCTTGTCTGCAGTCTACCATCACTGCATGACTTGTATGTGCCTGTCACAAGCTCCCTTCTGGAAAGTGTTATCAAGCTATTAAAAGAAACTTCATGCCATCTGAAAAGTTTCTTCCCTCAGACAGTTAATCTGATCAATCATTCTATTTAGCCAATCTCCACACCCACCCCCCCCCATCTATTACAACACTGATTGCACCACACTGTAAACTCTTCGTCCACTTTCTATAAAGCTGCTTACATTGTAAATACATGCTGGTATTTATGCTCATTTTATTCCATATTTGTACTTGAACTTCTAACTTTATTTTTTATATAATTCTTTGTTCTTGGTAATGGTTGAATGATTTTTTTTGCATGTCATGCCAACATACCACAGCAAACTCCTAGTATATGTAAATATACACCCAATGGCTACTTTATTTGGTTCTCTGACCTCTTTCATTAACGAGGAGTTTTCGCCACTCTGGATTTTTTTTTGTTTTTCGCACTGTTCTCTGTAAACTCTAGAGACTGTGTATGAAAATCCCAGGATGTCAGCAGTTTCTGAGATGCTCAAACAATCCCATCTGGGACCAACAATCATTCCATGGTCAAAGTCACTGAGCTGACATTTCTATCCCATTCTGATGTTTGGTCTGAAGGTCTGAACAACATCTGAACCTCTTGACCGTATCTGCATGCTTTTATGCATTGAGTTGTTGCCACATGATTGGCTGGTTAGATATTTGCATTAATGAGCAAGTTTATCTAATAAAATGGCCACTGAGTGTACATAGTGAATAAAATTGGTCCTTGTTACTGTGATGATATTCCCATGCACCTGCTGTCCCTGGCCTTGGTGATAGTCATTAGTTTTAGGTGCTGTCCTGTAAGGTTTTCAGCGTGAGGTCAACTCTTGTATTATGGTGTCATTAATTAAAATCATCATTCACTTAGTGCACACGTGTCACTGGAACTTTGTGAACACATTTTCCTTTACTGCAGTTCATTCGGAAATAAGTTCCTGAGAGATCCATAAAATCTTTGTTATTGTTGTCCATCCTACCTGACTGGTTAAAGAGCATCTAAGTCCTGCAGGTTTGTCCACCCAAAGAAACCTTCAACCCCAGGGAAGCTGAAGGAAATAGCTGGGTATAAGAACATGGGCAGACTATCTTGGCTGTACTCATAGGCAAAATTTTACAAATTATGTTGAAGTTATTTATTTGAATGTGATGCAATTTTCTAGTTAACGTGAATGTACATTTCAGTGTATTTTTATTATTGCCCTATTGTCACATCACCTTTTGCCATTAAAGTCATTTGTTATTTTGCAAGTTATTATTTTCATATGTTTCTGAAGAAAAAATACTCAGTGCGATTGAGTTATTTTCTGTTAAATGTTTTATGTTATTACCAGTGGTAATCTCTTTTTTTTCTTTTTTCTCTCCTATTTTCCAAACGCTCAGGACACAGCTATTGTTCACCCTGTTCCAATCCGCATGACTCCAAGTAAAATTCATATGCAAGAGATGGAGCTGAAAAGAATTGGAAGTGGTAATGAAAATGGCTGCTCCCGTATCTGTCTGTCTAATTTGGCATTTATTTAATTTTTTTATTGCTACAATCCTTTCCAGAGAAAGTGCTTTGTTTTCATGAATTGGCCTATTCGATTAGTTTAGGAACTGATTTGTTACTCTGCTTAGGGCCATGACGTAAAATTACCTGTTCAGCCTTGACCCTAATGAGAAGCATTGAAGTTCTTCAGAATCTCTCTGAAGCTACAGCCTTTTTTCTCATTAAGGGGTTTGACAATTGAATTTGGTTATCTTCGGGGGTGGGGGGGGGGAGAAATTGATGTCCATAGTTACAATAATTTATATTGAACTGCTTCTCGTGTGCCTAACTGTAATTGACAAAACTTGATGTCTGATCAGGTTTAAAATGAGCATAGGTTGTCCCCAAGTTATAAACACTTGACGTGTGGATTTTCCTTACACAAGATTCAAATTGTCCGATGTACATAGAATAATTCATTCATATGAACAGCAGACTGAGTTTTTTTCTTTTCCACTTTCAGTAATTGTTCTTTATTAGTCTTGAATAATTTTTGATGCCATTCATTATAATGATGGGGGTGGGGCAGTTGGTTTACAGTGTGTAGTAAGATTGTGAAAAGACAGGAAGATGGTAGGGCATATTGCAGGCAGTGGAATGAGATGAAGTGTAACATGGGGCAAAATCAAAAAGGGCAATAAATACAGGGCTGAAGGTGTTATATTTGAATGCACACAGTATACAAAATAAGGCAGAAGCACTTGTATCGCAGTTAGAGATTGACAGGCATGACATTGTGGGCATCATTGAGTCATAGCTGAAAAATCATAGTTGGGAGCTTAACATCCAAGGATACACAAGCTATTGAAAAGACAGGCAGATAGACAAAGGGTGTAAAGTGGCCCTGGTGGTTTAAAAAAAAATCAAATCTGTAGAAGTGTCATAAGATCAGATGATGTAGAATCTTTGTTTGTGGAGTTAAGAAACTGCAAGGGTAAGAAGACCTTGATGGGAGTATACAGGTTTCTGTACAATAGCCAAGATGTGGGATATAAATTTCAACAGGAAATAGAAAAGGAATGTAGTAAGGGCAATGTTATAATAGTCATGGGGGATTTCAATACGCAGGTAGATTGAGAAAATCAGGTTGTTTCTGTATTCCAAGAGAGGGAATTTGTATTATGCCTTTGAGATGGCTTTTTAGAGCAGTGTGTTTGAGTCCACTAGATGATCAACTATTCTGAACTGTGGGCAGTGTAATGAGCCAGATTTGATTAGGGAACCCTTGGGACGCAGTGATCATAGTGTTAGAATTCACTCTGCAGTTTGAGAAGGAGAAAATAAAGTCAGATGTATCAGTATTGCAGTGGAGTAAAGGAAATTACAGAGGCATGAGAGAGGAGTCTGGCCAGAGTTGTTTGGAAGGGGACACTAGCAGGGATAACGCAAAATAGCAATGGATGGTGTTTTGGGGGGAATTTGGGAGGCACAGGAAAGCACAAAAGAGAGGGCATGTAATATAACAAAAATGAGTGGGAAGTTAGAGGATTGGGAAGCTTTTAAAAACCAACAGAGGCAACTTGGAGAAAAAAAGAACCATAAGGAGAGAAAAGATGAAATATGAAGGCAAGCTGGCCAATAATATCAGAGGATACCAAAAGTATTTTCAGATATATAAAGAGAGATGGGAGTGGTTAATGGACCACTGGAAAATTAGGCCGGAGAGATAGTATTGGGGGACAAAGAAATGGCAGACGAACAATCAGCATTTTGCATCATTCTTCATCTTGGAAGACACTAGCAGTATGCCAGATATTCTAAGAGTGTCAGTGGACAGACACGAGTATAGTTGCTATCACTAACAAGAAGGTGGTCAAGAAGCTGAAAGGTCTGATGATAGATAAGTCACCTGGACCAGTTGGACTATACTCCAAGGTTCTGAAAGAGGTAGCTAAAGAGATTGTGGAGGCATTTGTAATGATCTGTCATCAACCCACCTATGTAACCCGAGCCTCTCACAGGACAATTCACAATGACCAATCAACCTGCTAACTAGTACCGTCTTTGGACTATAAAACCATAAGATATAGGAGCAGAAGTAGGCCGTTCGGCCCATTGAGTCTGCTTTGCCATTCAATCATGGGCTGATCCACTTCATCCAGTCATCCCCATTTCCCTGCCTTCTCCCCGTACCCTTTGATGCCCTGGCTAATCAAGAACCTACTTATCTCTGCCTTAAATACACCCAATGACTTTAGCCTCTGACTAAAGTAATTTCTCCACATCTCAGTCCTAAAAGGACGTTGTTCAATCCTGAAGTCGTCCCCTCTTGTCCTAGAATCCCCAACCATGGGAAATAACTTTGCCATATCTAATCTGTTCAGGTCTTTTAACATTTGGACTGTTTCTATGAGATCCCCCCTCATTCTCCTGAACTCCAGGGAATACAGCCCAAGAGCTGCCAGGCATTCCTCATACAGTAATCCTTTCATTCCTGGAATGATTCTTGTGAATCTTCTCTGAACCCTCTCCAATGTCAGTATATTCTTTCTGAAATAAGGAACCCAAAACTGCACACAATACTCCAAGTGTGGTCTCACGAGTGCCTCATAGAGCCTCAACATCACATCCCTGCTCTTATATTCTATATCTCTAGAAATGAATGCCAACATTGCATTCACCTTCTTCACCACCGACTCAACCTGGAGGTTAACCTTTAGGGTATCTTGCACAAGGACTCCCAAGTCCCTTTGCATCTCTGCATTTTGAATTCTCTCCCCATCTAAATAATTGTCTGCCCGTTTATTTCTTCCACTAAAGTGCATGACCATATACTTTCCAACATTGTATTCATTTGCCACTTCTTTGCTCATTCCCCTAAACTATCTAAGTCTCTCTACAGGCTCTCTGTTTCCTCAACACTACCTGCTCTTCCACCTATCTTTGTATCATCAGCAAATTTGGCCACAAATCCATTAATCCCATAGGCCAAATCATTGACATACTTCGTAAAAAGCAGCGGTCCCAACACTGACCCCTGTGGAACTCCAGTGGTAACTGGCAGCCAGCCAGAATAGGATACCTTTATTCCCACTCTGTTTTCTGCCAATCAGCCAATGCTCCACCCATGCTAATAACTCCCCTGTAATTCCATGAGCTCCTATTTTGCTAAGCAGCCTCATGTGCAGTACCTTGTCAGATGCCTCCTGAAAATCAAGAACACCACATCTACTGCATCTCCTTTGTAATTTCCTCAAAAAAAATTATAGTAGGTTAGTCAGGCAGGACTTTCCTTTCAGGAAACTATGCTGGCTTTGGCCTATCTTGTCATGTGCCTCCAGGTATACCATAATCTCATCCCTAACAATCAATTCCAACAACTTCCCAACCACTGACATCAGGCCAACAGGTCTCTGGTTTCCTTTCTGCTGCCTCCCACCCTTCTGAAATAGCAGAGTAACATTTGCAATTTTCCGGTCATCCAGTACAATACCAGAATCTATCAATTCTTGAAAGATCATTGTTAATGCCTTCGCAATCTCTCCAGCTACTTCCTTCAGACCGAGAGTGCATGCACTCTCAGACCGTTAAGCTTTCTGAACACCTTCTCAATCATAATTTTCACTGCACATACTTCACTTCCCTGACACTCTTGAGTGTCCGATATACTGCAGATGTCTTCCAATGCGAAGACGATGCAAAATACGCATTCAGTTCCTCCATCTCTGTGTCTCTCATTGCAATATCTCCAGCATCATTTTCTATTGGTCCTATATCTACTCTCAACTCTTTTACCCTTTATGTACTTTTTTTAAAAAAGCTTTTAGTATCTTCTTTGATATTAGTCGCCAGTTTCCTTTCATAATTCATCTTTTTCTTCCTAATGATCTTCTCAGTTTCCTTCTGCAAATTTTTAACAACTTCCCAATCCTCTATCATCCCACTAGCTTTGGATTCCTGGTATGCCTTCTCTTTTGGCTCTTACTTCATTTGTCAGCCACGGTAGTGTCCTTCTTCCATTTGAAAATTTTGGAATCTATCTTGCACTTCCCTCATTTTTTGTAGAAACTCCAGCCATTGCTGCTCGACTGTCCTTCCTGGTAGTGTCACTTTCCAGTCAACCTTGGCCAGTTCACCTCTCATGCCATTGTAATTTCCTTTATTCCACTGAAATACCAACACATTGGAATTTAGTTTCTCCTTCTCAAATTTCAAAGTGGATTTAATCATCTATTTACTACTAAAACTCTCATGCCCTGTCTGTCTGTTTGTGACCTCCAATTAGCGTAGACGGTGCATTACAGCGGCACTTTTTTTGACTAAATCGATTTATAATGCGCTAACTTACAGAATGCAGGCAAAGTTCAGGGTTATATATTCGTATAGAATTGCTCATTCGCCTAAAAATCAACAGGCTCACCTTCACCTGAGAGACGATCCACCATCATGGAAATTGGGACGTGACAACCTGACGTTGCGCACATCCACTCTCAGCAGCGACACCTACCGGAGCAAAAGGGCAGGACAGCTCTATTTCAAGGAGTCACATTCTGCTAATCACCATCAGCATGTGCAGGATTGAGACAGATCTAACTGCCACCTATCAATAAGAGATAATTAAATCTTATTCTAATGACTTACTTCGAGACACCCATAAAACCCTTTGCTGCAGTCAAAGGACAGCGGTGACTATATCACGTCCATTTAGGAGAGTGCCAACCACATCATCAAGAATAATCAGCATCCTTTGGTGTTACTGCTTTGTATCTTCTATCCAACATTGGGGTAAAAAAAAATGGTCAGTCTAATCATGCCGCACTGAAAGAGAAGGGGGACATTATGGTCAAGAGATGATGCCAAACATTGTCGGGAAGCAGTAAGCAGAGGGAGAGAACAAGAATTGGATGAGGCCAGGGCCACACGACTCCAGGATCAAAGAGTCAGGACAAAAAAAGATGAGAGAAGAAGAGACAGAGGAGGAGAGGCATGCGTGTTTCCAGGATCAGAGACAAACAACAAACAGCAGAAGAGATGAAGAGACGGGAGACGAAAGTGCTGCACATTTCTAGAATGACAACGAGAGGCACAAGGGTGGCAGATAAACCAGAAATTATGCCATCAAAAGTGTCCTTTGTTAAACGAGGAGGAGCTATATTTGCTTTGCTACGCGTCGTTCTTCTTTAATAAACTGAGGTTTTCTACTTCAGTTTCCAAAGCAAAGCGATACCAATAACATTCAGGAAAATTTAATGTTCATTCTGACACATCAGACTGCACTACCCTTCTCTCAAAGGGTGTCCCAACGGGTCACCCCATTGTCTAGTATTCCCTAAGGGTTCCTTAACCGTAAGCTTTCTTATCACCTCCTGATCATTGCACAACACCCAATCCCGCACAGCCGGTCCCCTAGTGGGTTCAACAACAAGGTGTTCTAAAAAGCCATCACTTAGACATTCTACAAATTCTCTCTCTTGAGGTCCAGTACAGGCCTGGTTTTCCCAATCCAATTTTAATGTTAAAATCCCCAATGATTGAGGAGTAATAGCTGTTCCTGAACCTGGTGGCGTGGGTCGTGAGGCTTCTGGACCTTCCTCCCGATAGCAGCAGCGAAAAGAGAGCATGACCTGAGTGGTGGGAATTCTTGATGGATACTGCTTTCCTGTGACAGCACTCCATGTAGATGTTCTAAGTGGTGGGAAGGGCTGGGCCATCTCCACTACTTTTTGCAGGATTTTTCGTTCAGAGGCATTGGTATTTCCATACTTGGTATTCCTTGTGCAGGATTTCCTAAAGGTCGACTTGCAGGTTGTGTCAGTGGTAAGGAAGGCAAATGAAATGTTAGCATTCCTTTCAAGAGGACTAGAATATGAACAAGGATGTGATGCTGGAGTTTATGGGGCATTGGTCAGTTTTGGGAGCAATTTTTTTTTGTTTGTTTTTAGGTCCTTTGTCTGAGAAAAGATGTACTGGCATTGGAGAGGGTCCAGAGGAAGTTCATGAGAATAATTCTGGGAATGGAAGGGTTAACATGAACGTTTGATGGCTCTGGGTCTATACTAGCTGGAGTTTAGAATGGGGTGGGGGGGGGGGAATCACATTGAAACCCATCAAATATTGAAAGGCCTTGATAGAGAGGATGTTTCCTATAGTGGACCAGAGGGCAGAGCTTCAGAATTAAGGGTGTCCATTTAGAACAGAGATGGGGAGGAATTTCTTTAGCCAGGGGCAGGTGAATCGGGACTTCATTACTACAGATGGCTGTGGGGGCCAAGTCATTGGGTGTATTTAAAGCAGAGGTTGATAGATTTGTCATTTAGTCAGGGGAGGGTCAAAGGTTATGAGGAGAATGGAGTTGAGAGTGATAACGAATTAGCCATGATGGAATGGTGGAACACGCTCAATGGGCTGAGTGGCCTAATTCTCTTTTGTCTTATGGTCTTATAATGCTGTGGAGGTTTGGTTGTTACGTTGAATTTTTTTTTTTGCTTTGTGTTTTATAATGTGTGAATAAAACTGATTTTTGAGAAAAAGGAACTTCTTCATTACACAGAGTTTGCCTGTATCCATAAATCAGATTATCTTGTAGTTTCCTGGCTTTTATTAGTGGAAGCATTTATCTTGGCTGCATGTGTTGCAGCATAGACTGCCTCTATCTTGTGCTTTGTCAAGTCATGTGATCTAAGCTGTCACGAATAGAGCAGAGTTGGTATTGGTCAGCAGTGCGGTCCCTTGTACTTCTGTGCTGCTCTGGTTTCGAATTTGCGGCAGCCTTAGACAGCGTGAAGTTCAACTTGGTTCAGCGTACTGGTTATCCCTTTGGCTGCTAACTGATTCTGATTGATTTGCAGAAAGGTTGATGATTAATTGTGTTATATGGGTGTGCTTGCTTTTTAAAATGTTTATCTTTCTACCATTGAACAAATGTATACCTCTTGTGCACTCTAGGTTATAATTCTTCATTGTAGAAACCAATTTTCCAAATTAACCACTCACTACTATATATGCAGTATAGAACATGGAACAGGACAGCAGAGGAACAGGCCTTTCAAACCAGTATTCTGCAAAATTACGAATCAAATAGCCTTCTAAGCTAATCTCTAGTGCCTGCACAATGTTCATATACCTCCATTTTGCTCACATTCATGTGCCTACCTGAATGTCTCTTAAAAGCCTCTAATGTATCTGCCTCTTTCACCAACCCAGGCAATGCATTCTAGGCATGTACCATTCTGTTTTTTAAAAAAAAACTTTACCCTTGCATCGCTTTAGAAATTACCCCCTCTCACATTAAATGTTTGCCCTCTGGTATTATACATTTCAACCCTGTAAGAAGATACTATCTTCTACTCTATCTATGTCTCTCATAGTCTCAAATCTCTATCAGATTTCCCCTCAGCCACTCCAGAGAAAACAACCCGTTTGTCCTCTCCTTATAGCACGTGCATTCTTAATCCAGGAAGCATCCTAGTAAATCTCATCTGCACCCACTCCAAAGCCTTGATATCCTTTCTATAATGGGGCAACCAGAACTGTATGCAGTACTCCAGATGTGGCCTAACTAGAGTTTTATAAAGCTGCAACATAACTTCCTAACTTTACAACTTAGTGTCTCGACTAATAAAGACAAGCAGACCATGTGCCTTCTTAACCACCCTAAGAACCTGTGCAGCCACTTTCAGGCAGCTGTGAACTCAGACTCCCAAGATCATCAGCACTATTAAGGGTTATGGGTTTCTTTTTACTACCTTCAGTTTGTGGTAGCTGTCGATATTGTGTTGCTTTCGTGCCTCCTTGTCCTTCAGGCTGAGCTGCAGGTCTGGGAGGTCAAGTAGCTTGCCCTAGTAAGACATGTCAAGGCAGCAAAAGGTTAATATGTAGTCAATAGCTTCATTTTTGGAGATTATCTACAATAAGTATATATTTGCGGCTGTTAGTTTGTTGCAGATTATTGCAAAGCATGACCGTGTAATATTTAATTAAAGATTTGAGACTTACTGTCATTCTTCAGTATGAGTGTAAAGGAGAACAAAATGATTATTACTTTGGATATGATACGGAGTGGGGGGGGGGAAGAATAGCCTAAAAACACAGTAAAAGTAAATATAAAAGCAGTCCTGTAAAACACAATGTACAGTAACTCTCAAAATTCTGGAGGAACCTGGCAAATCAGGTAGCATCTATGGAAAGAAAGCAATAGTCAACGCTTGGGGCTGAGGCTATTCTTCAGAACTGGAAAGTAAGGAGGAAGAAGCTGGAATAAGAAGATGGAGGGAAAAGGAGGAGTACAAGCTGGCAGCTGATAGATGGATGGGTTGAGGATGGGGATGAAGTAAGAAGTGGGGAGGTGATGGATGGAAAAGGTAACAGGTTGAAGAAGGAAAAATCTGATTAGAGAGGAGAATGGACCATGGGAGAAGGGGGAGGGGTTACCAGTGAGAGGTGATGGGCAGTTGAGGAGAAAAGAGGAGGTAAGAAAGGGCAAGAGTGGGGAATTGAAGGGCGAGGGGGAAAACTTGCTGGAAGTTGGAGAAATTTGTGTTCATGCTATCAGGTTGGAGGCTATCCAGAGAGATATGAGGTGTTGCTCCTTCAGCTTGAGTGTGGCCTCATTGTGGTGGTAGAGGTGGCATGGGCCAACATATCCAAATGGGGTGGGAATACTGCTTTCTGCAGATGGAGTGACAGTGCTCAACAAAAAAGCCCCCCAGTCTTCGTCTCACCAATGTAGAGGAGGCCGCATCGGGAGCACCCGATACAATAGATGACCCTGGCAGATTCACAGATGAAGTGTTGCCTCACCTGGAAGGACTGTTTGGGGTCCTAATTGGAGGTGAGGGAGAAGATAAATGGGCAGGTGTAGCGCTTGGGGTGCCTTTCAGGGATAAGTGTTGAGGGGAAGATTAGTGAGGAGAGACGAATGGACAAGGGATGAACATTGATTTTTCTAACCTGGTAACTCCCACCCCCTCTCCTTCAGTTCCCCACTCTGGCTGTTCTCTTGTCTCTTGTCTCTTTCTCCTCTCACCTCCCTGTGTACCCCTGCTCCTTCCCTTTCTCACGTAGTCCACTCTTCTCTCCTAATACTTTTGCCTTTTCCACCTATCATGTCCCAGCTTCTTACTTCATCTGCCTCTCCCTATTCTTTTATTCTGACTTCTTTCCCCTTCCTTTCCAGTCCTAATGAAGGACCTCAGCCTGAAATGTTGACTGTTTTTCCCCTCCTTAGATACTGCCTGACCTGCTGAGATCCTCCAGTATTTTTTTTTATATCTAGATTTCCAGGATCGGCAGAATCTCTTGTTTATGTACATCAGCTGTTTATGGTATACAGTATGTTTTTGAGAGCTTTTGTGCTGTCATAGAGTGAGAAATGTACCACTTCCACTTCTGACATTATCTCCATCAAGCTCTGATGTAAGATGACAATTGCTTAGCAAAATGTATTTAGTCCCCCCCCCCCCGCCCTTTGATGTTAAGCTCCCAACTACGGCCACCTTTCAGCCACGGCTCAGTGATGCCCACAATGTCATACAGACCAATCTGTAATTCCACCAGAAGTTTGTCCACCTTATTCTGAATGCTATATTTATTTAAATATGGCGCCTTCAGTCCTGCATCCTTCACCCTTTTGAATTTTGCTTCTGTAATACAATTTAACTCTCTGCTCTGTCTGCATTTGTACCTAAACATTGGCCTGTCCTGTCTTGCATTCATCTTACATCCATCATCTACTTGTAAACCTGCAGGCTCATCTTCAGCTCTATAATACTGGTTCAAATCCCCTTGCCATATTGGTTTACACCACTCCCAACAGTTCTAGTAAACTTGCCCACAAGAATATTGGTCCCTTTCGGATTCAAGTGCAACCCTTCTCTTTGTACAGGTCCCACCTGCCCCAGAAGAGGTCCCAGTTTTTCGGAATTCTGAATCCCTGCCCCCTGCTCCAATTCTTCAGTGTAGAAGATTGAGAGGAGATTTGATAGGGTTATACAAAATTGTGAGAGGTATGGATAGGGTAAATGCAGGCTTTTTCCATTGGATGGGACTACAGTTAAAGGTTGTGGGTTAAGGGTAAAAGGTGCAGAGTTTAAGGGGAACGTGAGGGGAAACTTATTCACTCGCATTTGTGAAAGTGTGGAACAAGCTGCCAACACTCCTGATACATGCGAGCTTGACTTCAATGTACCTGGATGGTAGGATTATGGAGGGCTATGCTCCCAGGGCAGATCAATGGGAGTGGGCAGTTAAAATAGCTTGACATGGACTAGATGGGCCAAAGGGCTATTTTCTGTGCTGTACTTTTCTAACTCTCTATGAAATCCAACTGAGGTGTCTCATTATATTGCAGAACTTGCACACCCAACTAGTCCTTTGCTTACAAACTCGCCAGAGCTTTCAGAAGAGACGAAGCTGGCTACCACTGTGAAATTTGTTGCAGGAAACACTGTAGGTAAGGGAACTGCTTGGTAGCACATGTGTCCACCTGTTTAATCTCTTCTGCTAACCCTTTGTTAGTTGTTCTTTAAAAAGATGGGGTTTCAGTTTATTTCTTTTTACTCTGTCATGTTTTACCTAGTAACAACAAATCCTGGTTTATGGATATTTCCATGCTGATTTTGTTATTTTGCTTCCCAAGATTCTAGTATATTGATGATTCAACATGTGATTCCTTTTCTCTCAACAGATGGGTACAGCAGTTCAGATTCATTTGTTTCTGAATCTGAACAGATTGGAAACAGCATAACCCGGCAACGGTGAGTGGATGCTTCTCTAGGGAGCTTGTAGATGCAAAGCTTCATAAAATTGAATTACTGCATTGGGAAGAGTGCATTATGATTGATAGTTTTTAGAGAGAGTGTAATGGAATTAATTCGGTGGAAAATGTGGCTCATCACGAGGATAAAAGCATACATTACTATCTTAGAGTTGTTCTTTTTACAGTTCTCATTCGGGCACTTCTCCAGACAACACGCTCAAAGCTGCACCTCCTCCACCTCCGCCAAGACCACAGCCTTCTCATTCAAGGTCGTCTTCACTAGACATGAGCAGAAGCTTCTCTGCGAGCAACACAGGTGAGGAATCTTACTGGGCAGGTTTTTCTTCATTGCAGTGCACAAAACAAAAACTGTGGTGACTGCAGGGATCGATGCTGCAATAAGATGGTGCAGAAATTATGAAATTAAGCTTTGGGTTTCAATTGTGTCAATGAGAAATGGCTGCTGGTGTAAAGATTGTGTAATTTGCAAAGCAGATGTCATGTATGAAAATGTTTATTATTGTGACATGTACCAAGATATAGTGATAATCTTGCAAAAATTATCATAGATCAAATCATTACATGGTGCGTTGAACAGGAAAGAGCTAAGACAATAACAATGCAGAATAAAGTGTAAGGTAAACCATAAAATACAAGATGAGTGATTGTATTGTCTGTTTTTTTTTTCATTTTTTTCCTAATACTGAAGGACAAACACAGGCTGGAGTTGTTGCCTGTCCTCCTGCGGTGCCTCCAAGACCACAGCCTACACAGGTAAATGGATCAGCTTTTCAAAACGCGGCTTTGAAGGTGCCATCTGAAGTGAGCAGTACATGCTGAAAGTATTTTATTACATAAGACATAGGACCAGAATTAGGCCATTTGGCCCACTGAGACTGCTTCATCAGTCCATCATGCCTGATCCATCATCCCTCTCAACCCCATTTTCCTGCCTTCTCTACATGACCTTTGATGCCCTGACTAATCAAGAACCTATCAACCTCCGACTTAAATATACCCAATGACTTTGCCTCCACAGCCGTCTGTGGTAATGAATTCCACAGATTCCCCACCCTCTGGCTAAAGAAATTCCTTGTTTCTTTTCTAAATGAGCATCCATCTATTTTGAGGCTGTGCCCTCTGGTCACAAGTTCACCCAGTTTAGGATTCACATCCACCCTGTCTAGGCCTTTCAATTTTCAATAGGTTTCAATGGGATCCCTCTTCCCCCTCATTCTTCTGAACTTCAGTGAGTACAGGCCCAGAGCCATTTTTTAAAAAAATCTCATAACGTTAACCTTTCATTCCTGGAATCATTCTCGTGAGCCTCTTCTGGACTCTCTCCAATACCAGAGCATCTTTTCTAGATAAAGAGGCCAAAACTGCTCAGAATGCTCTAATGTGAAAAGAACCTGTCCTAAACCAACCCCTACAGCACACCACTCGACACTGGCTGACCAGCAGGAGGAAAAGACTGAGAGTAAAGGGGGCCTTTTCTGGTTGACTGCCAATGTTCTATCCATGCTAGTACCATTCTCGTAATACCATGGGCCATGGGCTCTTATTTTGTGAAGCAGCCTCACATGTGGCATCTTGTTAAAGGCCTTCTGAAAATCCAAGTAAACAACATCCATTGACTCTCCTTTGTCTATCCTGCTTGTTATTTCCTCAAAGAATTCCAACAGATTTGTCAGGCAAGATTTCCCCTTCAGAAAACCATTGTAACTTTGGCCTGTTTTGTCATGTGCCCCAAGTACCCTTTAATCTCATCCTTTGATAATAGACTCCATCTTCCCAACTAGAAGTGGTTGGCCACTGGGAAATCCTGGTTGACAAAGCGATCCCTCAATCTACATTGGTTGTCTATGGAGGCTGCATTGGGAGCACCTGATACAGCAGATGTGCAGGTTGCCTCACCAGGAAGAAATGTTTGGGGCTCTGAATAAAGGTGAGGGAGGTGACTGGGCAGGTGTAGGTTTCTGCATACAGAGATAAGTGCTAATGCAGTTGACAATGTAGCACAGAAAGAGTTGGAAAGCATTACCAGGGAACATTTGGGACATTAACTGTTCCACGTAGGCAATGAAAAGACAGGCATAGCTGGGGTCCATGCAAATGTCCATGGCTACACATTGAGTTTGGAGAAAGTGGGAGGAGCTGAAAGAGAAATGATTTGCATCATGTAATACTTTAATTTTAGTCTTTTAGAAAGTATATTATTAAACTGCACATTGGCCACAGCATTGGAGGTTTTTCTAATGTGATATAATAAGAGTTTGAACCTCTCCTCCAAACTTCGGTTCCTTGAAAGTGAACGCAACAGAATTTGAGGCATCCAGTTTAACATATTTGTTCCCAGTATTTTGCATTTAATCCAAACTAGAGAAGAAATTTCTACCCCATCAATTTGGAGGTCTTCAATTTTTTTTATACAAGTCATTTTGGTGTCAACAATTGTTGTGCTGTCAAAACAAATGTACTTAACCATCTCAGATTTTTTAAAATTTACTTTCAATCTACAGTTGAGAGCTCAATTTTTTCTTTGATCAGAAATTTACTATGTGTAAGTGAAATGCTTCTGACCATGGTGTTATGTTCCACCTAGGTCACTGTGCCTCCATTACATCGGCCAGTAGACGTTGATGGTCATGTGGCTCACAGCAGCACCTCACCACAGCAGATGCCAGAGCAGCCAAACTTTGCTGATTTTCGTCAATTTGAAGCATTTGTATCCAAGGGGACGGAGCAGCAAATAGACGATGCAGACAGGCATTCTGAAACTATGCAGGTGAGCACGATCACAATATGGTGGTTGGGGAGCTAATGTGTCACACGTCTACATAACAGATTTAAGGCAGCCAGTAGAAGTTCCTGAGTTCAATGGTTCAATTTAATATCAGAGAATGTATACAGTATTCCTGAAATTCTTACTCTTCGCAGGCATCCACAAAACAGAAAAAACCCAAAGAATGGATGACAGAAATGTCAGAACCCCAAAGCCCCTCCTCCCCCCCCCACTTGTTCCAGCAAATGCACCAACCCCTTCGCCCCACCATGCATGCAATAAAGCCCCCAATGAGACCTTGATCTGGAGTCCATCAGAAACTACAGTCCATAACCCAGCACTTCAATATCTGACAGGCTCACTCTCACTAGCAAGGGAGAGAGAGGTCGCTCCTGCAATAAACGAGAGTGGGAGACCAGCAGCTCGGTTTTGATGTTGCAATCTGCCATGTTGCTTCTCCAAGTCCTCCGACTCAGACCAGCAGTCTCTCACACTCCAAGAGGGGGGGATAGCTCGAGTGCAGAAGCATTCCCTGACAGCAGCTCACGCTACCTGCTGTCCGATGTTCCGATATTCCACAACACTTCATTCGGTGGCGTCAGTGAGAAACCAGCTCGTCCACACACCAAAGCCACACGTCTGGATTTATTGAAACACCAAGCCACACAGTGAATCTGACATCGAGAACTCACCACCCGTGGAGAACCTGTTTTGAGAACTCATGGAGAATCAGTTTGAGCTGCAATTGTAGATCATGGACTTCGACAGGAGCTCAGCCACCTTGAAAAGAAAAGAGAGAAATGAGAAAATAAGAATAAGTTGTTTTGCGGATGAACTGGAAAAAGTCACCTGGGTCTGTAAAAACCTCTGCCGCTGACTTTTCTAGCTCCACCCACCTGCAATATTCAGAGTATCAACTTCTCTGAAGATCTGTCCTGGGCCCAACGTATTGATGCATTTACAAATAGTCAGCAGCTATATTTCATTCAGAGATAAGTCACTAAAGACTAGCAAATTTCTACAGATGTACCATAGAGAGCATTTTTTCTTTATGACCATCTGGTATGTAGGCACCAGTGCACAGGACTGGACAAAAGTGCAGAGGGTTGTAAACTCAACCAGCTCCATCATGGACACTAACCATCACATCATCAAGGACATCTTTAAAAGGTGATTCCTCAAGATGTTGGCTTCCATCAAAAAGGGTCCTTGCCATCCAGGATATGTCCTCTCCTTGTTACTATCATCAGGGAGGAGGTACAGGAGTCCTATAACTCAACGTTATAGGAACAGATTCTTCTTCTTCCCTGCCATCCGATCTCTGAATGGTCCATGAGCACCACCTCATTGGTCTGCTCTCTTTGTACTACTTATTATATAATCCTTATTGTAACTTATAAATTTTATGAATTGAACTGTACTGCTGCCTCAAATTAACAAATTTTACAGCATTTCAGTAATAAACCTGTTTCTGATTTAATATATATAGCCTGAGAAGCCTTCAGATTCAACAGGCACGCTGAGAACGGCAAAGCTAGCTGGTTCTAGTGATGAAAAGCCAACTGGAAACATGGTATGTAGCATATTTGATTGAACATTATGAACTTTAATAGGCTTTGGTCTTTATTCTTCCAAGCTTCTTCACATAAATGATATTTTTTTATGGCTGCTAATCATATTGCTTGGGGGAGGAGAGGGGTAGCAAGGTCCTTTCTTGAAGTATTGCTTCACAGAAGAGTATTTTACACATGCGAGGAGGTGAATGGTGACCTGACTGTTAATAGAGAGTGACTCCTTTTCAGTTATTTCCAATAATTTTCATTCAATACACAGAGAAGCAAAATGTTTAAATGTCCAATATTTAACCACAAACCTCTAACTAGTTTGAGGGGTGATTGATAAGTTCGTGGCCTATGGTAGGAGTCAGTTTTAGAAAACCTAGCACATTTATTTTTCAACATAGTCCCCTCCTACATTTACACATTTAGATTTAGATTCAACTTTATTGTCATTGTGCTGAGTACAGATACAAAGCCAATGAAGTGCAGTTAGCATTTAACCAGAAATGCAAAGAATAGTGTTATTTACAACAAAATAACTGCGAATAAGAAGTAAGTGCTACAGCACACACATATAAAAGTACTGAGACAGTACAATATGGGTGCAATACTGCTTAGTGCTGTGACGTGAGGTTCAGCAGGGTCACAGCCTCAGGGAAGAAACTCTTCCTGTGCCTGCTGGTACGGGAGCGGAGGCTCCTGTAGCACCTACCGGATGGGAAGAGAGTAAAAAGTCCGTGGTTAGGGTGAGATGCATCCTTGATAATGCTTTTCGCCCTGCCCAGGCAACGTTTATGGCAGATGTTCTCAATGTTGGGCAATTGGGTGCCAATAATCCGCTGGGCAGTTTTCACCACACGTTGGAAGTGCTTTGCGGTCTGATACAGGACAAATGCCATACCACATTAAGATGCAGTTGGTGAGTATGCTCTCAATGGTACAGCGGTAAAAGTTAGTCAGTATCCTGGGACAGAGGTGAGCTTTCTTGATGCTCCGCAGGGATTAAGGGCGCTGTTGCTTAGTCCAGCGGTTGTGGAGCATACGGATCTTGGACCTCCAGAAAGTGTCCACAGCAGGGGTAATTGATAAGTTTGTGGCCTAAGGTAGAAGGAGATTAGTTATACAGCACGTGCAGTTCAGCTCTTTAAGTGATTATGCAGAAAATTTGAAGTTAATAACTCATCAGGGGTGATTGATAAGTGTGTGGCCTAAGGTAGAAGGAGATGAGTTATTAACTTCAAACTTTCTGCATAATCACTCAAAGAGTTGACCTGCATGTGCGTGTAGCGAGAGCTGTATAACTCATCTCCTTCTACCTGAGGCCATGAACTTATCAATCACCCCACGTATTTGTTTTTCAAGAAGTATCAGACTAAATACGCAGGGTCTGATTAGGGATGATCAACGAGGCTTTGTGTGTGGTAAGTCATGTACAGAATTTTTCGAGGAGGTTATCAGGAAATTTGAAGGCAAGGCAGTGGGTGTTGTCTACACAGACTTTAGCAAGGCCTTTGATGAGGTTCCGCATGGGAGGGTCATCAAGAAGGTTCATTTGCTTGCCATTCCAGACGTGATAAAGTAGAATAGCCATTGGGTTTGAGGGAGAAGTCAGATAGTGGTACTGGACAGTTGCCTCTAGAGGCCTGTGAGTAGTGAGGTGCCACAGGGATTGGTGGGTCCATTGTTTATCATCCAGATCATTGATATAGATGACAATGTGGTAAATTGGATCAGCAAATTTGCAGATGACACCAAGATTGGGGTGTAGTGAGCAGCATTGAAGGCTATCAAAGCTTGCTGCTGGAAAATGGACAGAAAAGTGCCAGATGGAATTTAATGCAGACAAGTGTGAGGTGTTGCACTTTGGGAGGACAAACTAGGGTAGCACTTACACAATGAACGGTAGGGCACTAAGGAGAGTGGTAGAACAGAGGGATCTGGAATACAGATCTATAATTCTTTGAAAGTTTTGTAACAGTTAGATGGGGTCGTAAAGAAGCTTTTGGCACATTGGCCTTCATAAATCAAAGTATTGAGTACAGGAATTAGGATGTTATGTTGAAGTTGTATAAGATGTTGTTGAGGCCTAATTTGGAGTATTTTGTGCAATTCTGGTCACCTGCCTAGAGGAAAGATGAAAATAAGATTGAGAAAGAATGTAGAGAAAATTTACAAGGACGTTGCCAGACTTGAGGACCTGAGTTATAGAGAAAGATTGCATAGGTTAGGGCTTTATTTCCTGGAGCTTAGTGAGGGGAGATTCGATAGAGGTATATATAAAATTGAGGCATATAGATAGGGTAAAGGCAAGCAGGCTTTTTCCACTGAGAATGGGTGAGACAAGAACTAGAGGCCATAGTTGAAGGGTGAAAAGGGAAATATTTAAAGGGAACCTGAGGGGGGAAATTGACTCAGAGGGTGAAATGAGCTACCAGTGGAAGTGGTGGATGTAGATTCATTTGTAATTTTTAAGAAGTTTGGTTAGGTACATGATGGGAAGGGTCCGGGTGGGGGGCGGGGGCAGAATACGGTGCAGGTGCAGGTCGATGGGATTAGGCAGATTAATAGTTCGGCATGGACTAGATGGCAGAAGGTCTTTGCACTGTATTGCTGCCACAAATCAACTTTTGCATCATATAAGTTGATAATACTGATCTTTGTTAGATCAGACAAATATAGGAGAATAAGCACAATAATGTGGAGTGATGGAGACAGTTGGTAATGAACATATCTGCAGGAAGCAGTTTGCAATGCACCTGGACTTTACAATTCCACCCAACTGTTATCAGACTCTTGGAACAGACTGCTTCTATAATAAAATGGACTCTCAGTCTACCTCTTGTTACGATCTTGTACGTTATTTACCAGCACTACTGTTTCAGTTGCTTTTCAACTTTATTCTGCATTGTTGTTTTACCTTATTCTAGCTTAATGTACTGTGTAATGATCTGATCAGTATGAATAGTATGTAGAAGTTTTTCACTGTGTCTTGGTACATCTGACAATAATAAATCAAAGTAGTACAAGTTAGGATGAAAGAAGCAGAGTTTTGTTGTTGGAAATCTGTAATTTCACTACATTTTTAAGTAGTAAAGCTTTTCTTGGGTTGTATAAAAGTCTGGAAAACAGCCTCGGGAAAAGCTCCTTTGAGGAGAGGTGCCGATTAGCTGAGTGGAGCAAATGTACTGAAGTACAGTGACAAATGTTGTTTTGCATGCCATCCAGACAGATCATTCCAAATCTATGTGCAACGAAGTGGTACAGAGGGAAAAGCAATAACAGAGTGCAGTGAGTAATAGAATACAGTGCTACAGTAACAGAGAAAGTGTAGTGCAGATAGACAAAGTACAAGAGCAGAATGAGGTAAATAGAGTGTCTTGGAAAAGTATGGCACTGAAACAGGCCCTTTGGCCTATCTAGTTAATTCCTAAACCATTTAAACTGCCTACTTCCATCGACCTGCACTGGGACCATAGAGCTCCATACCCCTACCATCCATGTACCTATCCAAACTTTGCTTAAACGTTAAAATTGAGCTCATAAACACCACTTATGCTGGCAGCTAGTTCCACACTCTCAAGACCCTCTTGTGTTTCCCTTAAACTTTTCACTTTTCACCCTTAACCCAAAAAGCCTGCTTGAATTTACTCTTATCTATACCCCTCATAATTTTGTATACCTCTATCAAATTTCCTCAACCTTCTACATTCTAAGGAATAGTGTCCTAACCTATTTAATTTTTCCTTATAACTTAGATCCTGCAGATCTGGCAACATTTTTGTGAATTTTCTTTGCACTTTTTCAACCTCAATTACATTTTTCCTGTAGGCAGGTGATCAAAACTGCACACGCAATACTACAAATTAGGTCTCACCAGCGTCTTATACAACTTCAACATAACATCCCATCTCCTATGCTCAATAGAGATCAAGAGTGCAGTCCCATTCTACAAGACTCTCATTCAAGGGTCTTGTGTCAGCTGGATAGAATCTGCCCTTTAGCTGATGGTGCTTCTCAGGCTTTTCAACCTTCTACCAAATAGAAAGGAGAGAAGAGAGAATGTCTGGGTTAGGTGGGTTTCTGATCATGTAGACTACTTTACTGAGGCAACAAGATAGGTAGACAGTCCATGGAGAAGAGACTGGTTTCTATCATGTGCTAACCTGTGTCCACAACTCTCTGCAGTTTCTTGTCACAGTCAGGGCATTTGCCATATTAAGCTGTGATGCATCGAGATAGGATGCTTTCTGAGGTTAATTAATGGAACTGATGAGGTTCAAAAGTTTTTGTTAAATTGCCACCCACACGCATAACTACAGCGAGATAGTACAAAAAGAATAATAGAATGCAGAGTATAGTGTTAAAGAGAAAGTGCAGGTAGACTAGAAGGTGCATGAGCGATGAGGAGGTAGATTGAGAGATCACGAGTTCATCATTATTGTACAACACAAGAAATAGGAGCAGAATTGGGTCATTTGGCCGACGAGTCTGCTCCACCATTTCATCATGGCTAATCCATTTCCCTGTCAGCCCCAATCTCCTGCCTTCTCCCCTTACCCCTTCATACCCTGACTAATCAAGATATCAACCTCTGCCTTAAATATAACTAATGACTTGGCCTGCACAGCCTCCTGTGGCAAAGAATTCTACAGATTCGACACTATGGCTCAAGAAATTCCTCTTCATCTCCATTCTAAAGCTGTGTCTTCTGGTGTTAGACTCTCTCTTCTTCTTCCCCCCCCCCCATGGGAAACATCCTCTCCACATCCACTCTATCAATGCCTTTCACCATTCAATGGTCACCCCTCATTCTTCTGAATTCTAGTGAATACAGGCCCAGAGCCATTAAATACTCTTCATATGACAAGCCGTTCATTCCTGGAATCATGTTTGTGAACCTTCTTTGAAGCTTCTCCAATGTCGGCACATCCTTTCTTAGATAAGGGCCCGAAGCTGCTCACAGTGCTCAAAATTAAGGCCTCCACAATGCATTATAAAACCTCCGCGTTACATCCTGACTTTTACATTCTAGTCCTCTCAAAATGTATCTTTCGTCTGGTTGAAGTTGGGGTGGGGGGGGAGGAGAAGGAAGAATGACTGAATAACAGGGGTCATTATGTTTGCTTACCATGCAATATTGACCTGAAATTGCACATTAACAGGAAAAGTTAATTATGAAATATTCAATTAATCCTACCTTTTCCCAATTCCAGGTTAAAACTGCAACGTGTCTTGTTCCTCCTCCTAAGCCTGTTCGTCGGAGACTGCAGTCTGAAGAAGAACTCCGTGGTGATGCAGATGAGCTTACACAAAAAACCAGCATCATCAACACTGTTTTAGTCTCCCACTCGTCCGTTTCAAGGTGAATGGGATTCCCTTTAATTCCTCTTTCCAATGAGATAGCAATTTCTCTGTGACTGATGCACTGGAAAGTCTCACCATGTTAGATCCTGGTGTGTAAGAACTGGTGAATCAGTTCAGGACTTCATTGTCTGACTCTGTTGAGGTTATTTTCTGTCCTTTCCCCTTTGCATACCCCCACAGTTCTCTTCTTAACGCAGAATGTAGTTTAGCCTTCTCGATGGACAGTGATCCCATTCAGGTACTTGTCTATCAAATGTGCAAACGTGAGGAAATGGCTCGAGCAGACAGTTTGGTTAGCAAGGAGCAGATGGGCTGCAGGGCCTGCTTATGTGCTGTATAACTCAATGACTTATGTTTCTCACTTTGACTTGGTATTCTCCCACAGTAGTTTATATGAGATGGGGACTTGCTCGAGCAGATAGTTTGGTTAGCAAGGAGAAGTTGGGGTGAATGGCCTGTTTATGTGCTGTATAACTCAATGACTGATGTTCCTCACTTTGAGTTGGCGATCTCCCAAAGTATTTTGTATGAGATGGAGATCTCCTACTTGCTGAGCTTGTGGCTGCCAAAGCTCAGTTGTCCTGTGCAGCCTTTGCTAGTGTCACATTTCAAGAGGAATGGGGAGCTGGAGCTTTTGGAAAATATTTGCCTATTCTCCCTCCCTTCCCACTCTCACTGACCCCACTTCAAACTTTGGCTAAACCCAAGAGGTTCTGCAGATGCTGGATATCTTGAGCAATGCACACAAAATGTCAGAGGAACTTGTTGGAGTCAGGCAGCATCTATGAAGGCAGATAAACAGTCTACATTTGGGCTGAGACTCTTCATCAGGACTGGAAAGGAAGGGGGACATGTCAGAATAAGAATGTGGGCTGGTGGGGGAGGGCGAAGAGGAAGGAGTACCAGCTAGAAGGTGATAGGTGAAGCCAGGTGAGGGAGAAGATGGGAAGGGATAGGTGGAAGAGGTAAGATTGAAGAAGGAATCTGATAGGAGTGGACCATTGACCATTGGAGAAAGGGAAGCAGGAGGGGGCACCAGAGAGAGGTGATGAGCAGGTAAGAGGGGAGCCAGTGAATAGAAAAAGAGAAGGGAGGGGCAGAAATTACTGGATTTTGGGGAAATTGATGTTCATGCTTTCAGATTGAAAGCTACCCAGGTTGGAGGAGGTGTTTCTCCTCCAACCTGAGTTTGGCCTCATTGTGGCAGTACAGGAGGCCATGGACTGGCATATCAGAATGGAAATAGGAAGTTGAATTGTAATGCGTGGCCACTGGGAGATACTGTCTTTACTGCCACAACACCTCATATTCCTCCAGCATTTTATGACATATTGGCTAAATATTACCCAGCCTGATTTTTAAAGTGTGCTCAGCCAATAACCCAGTTGCATTTCAGTGTATTTGAGTAAAAAACGGGGTTGGTTAATGCGGAAGTTGAAAGTGCCAAAGCGCTGACCTAATAACTTGAATCACAAGGTCAGAATAGAAAAATTTCTGCCATTAAAGGGTGTTTCTGGCACGTCCAGAATTTATGATGTATTGTCCTCACTGTCTGGCTTGCTGGGTCTTTGCAAGAGCAAACACATTGCTGAGATCTGGCTATGTGTAAGGATGGTAGGTCAGCAAGGATGACGCTGCGTTGTGTTTTCTTGATAATCTGGTATGTATATGATCAACACACATTCTAACCGGTCGTATCACTGCCTGGTACTGAGGGGCCACTGCACAGGGCCAGAAAAAGCTGCAGAAAGTTGTCAACTCAGCCAGCTACATTATGGGCACTGGACTCCCCAGCATCAAGGGCATCTTCAAAAGGAGATGCCCCAGAAAGGCGGCATCCATCATTAAGGACCACGATCACCTAGGACATGCTGTCTTCTCATTGCTACCATCAAGAGGAGGTACAGGAACCTGAAGATGCGTGCTGAACGTTTCCGGGACAGCTTCTTCCTTTCTGCCATCAGACTTCTGAATGAACAATGAACCCATGTACGCTATCACACTATTTTTGTTTTTCTCTTTTTGCACTTTATTTATTTTATATATTGTAATTTATAGTTTTTATTGAAATGTACTGCAACGTACTTCTGCAAAACAACAAATTTCATGATATATGCCATTGATATTAAACCTGATTCTGATTCAACTTCTTATTTTCTATTTAATATTTAACTATTTAAATTCCCCTGCAATTGAATTTGCTTTTGGTGCCAAACAGGATCTTTCTTGCTTTGGGTCCAATCCATGTTTATTTTGTTATACTTGATCCATTGGACAATTAAAATAGACGAGTAGAATTAAGCCATTTGGCCCATTGAGTCTGTTCATTATTTTACATAGAACCTAGAACAGTACAGCACAGGAGAGGCCCTTCAGCCCGTGACATTGTGCCAAACCAGTTAAAAAGAATCCACGTTAATACTCATTTTTGAGACTCAACACTTCCTCCTCCTTGACCTCTAAATGCCCTAACATATTAATGCACTGATCTCCTGATCCTCCATGTCCTTTTCCTTGGTAAATACTGGAGTAAGATACTTATTATGGACCTCACTCACATTCTCCACACCCAAGCAAACGTTTCCCCTTTTTTATCCTAGTTATCCTCTTGCTCTTGATATATGTATAGAATGCCTTTCAATCCCATTCTCCTGCACCTTCTTCCAGTAAGCCTTAACCCTCTTACTAGTCAAGAACCTATCGATTCCTGCCTTAATTATACCCAATGACCAGGCTTCCACAGCTGTTCTGTGGCAATGGTTTCTTCAGATTCATCCCTCCTCACCCCTTTGGCTGAAGAAATTCCTCTGGGGGTGGGTGGCCTGGTAGTGTAGTGGTTATCAGAACACTTTACAGTACCAGTGACCCAGGTTCAATCTCCCCCGCTGCTTATAAGGAGTCCAAGTGAGCAGCTGGGTTTCTGAGTGCTCCAGTTTCCTTCCAGGATCTAAAGATGTACCAGTTGGTAGGTTAATTCGTCATTGTAAATTGTGTCGTCATTAGGCTAGGATTAAATCCAGCGTTAGCGGGACAGCGCAGCTCATAAGGTCTTCTCTGTGCTGTATTTCAATAAATAAATATCAGTTTTGAAGTGGCGCCCTTGGATCCTGGAGTCTCCTGATAATGGAAACATCTACTCTACCCAGGTCTTTAGTATTTGATAGGTTTCAATGAGATTACACACATCACCACATCATTCTGAATGCCACCAAGTACAGCCTCAGTGCTATCAAATGTACCTCACATATGAAGCCTTCATTTCTGGGATCATTCTTGCAAACCTCCTCTGCACCCTTCCCAGGCCCAGCACATCCTTCCCTCGATATGAGACCAAAATAAAGGCCATCATTATTTAGATACAGTCAAACTGCAGATTCACTGGACTGGAAGGGCCTGTTGCTATGCCGTTATTTTTTTAAAATAAAAACTATGCTGTTGATATTTTCCCCCACACAGACTGGCAGACACCTAGAATATTTTAGATCCAGGCGATGAATGGGGTGTTTCTAGAGCCAGGCCACACTGGAGCTGCGTGTAGCTAGGTGAAAGTGAGCAACTTGTATCACACGTTGCAAGTCTGTGAGCTACTTACTGCCCTTGTTCACTATATGGGTATCCAAAGTAAACTGCTATAGAAACAATGGAGTTGGCACACTAACGTCTTATTTCATTTTAGGTCAGTTGGCAAAGATAAAAAGTCGGTTCAGGCTTCGATCAGAAGAAATAAGGAGACTAACACAGTGCTAGGCAGGCTGAACAGTGAATTACAGCAACAACTGAAGGTAAGCACTGTCTGCCTTCAGATCATTTCCCAGTCGGTGATGCTACCAAAGGCCAACAGTGCAACAGAGATCGTCCCATCAGTTTGGCACTTTAAAGAGTTTAGTAACCAAACAATTTGTTACAAAGACTGCAGGACTATTTTATTAGTTTAGTCAATCTATTGCATGCTTCCTCACATACGTGCCTTAGTGGAATGCAGAAATCTGGAGGTTGACACACCATATAATAAGCATGTCATTTCTATGGTTTGAAAAATATAACCATTAACTTATCTTGCGGAATTAACCCTTAAAGGTGTGACACATACATGTCATCAAAGTTCAGAGTAAATATATTATTAAAGTGTGGGTGTGTGTGTGTATCTACACACACATTCCCCCCTCCCCCTCCCCCCAAAGATTCATTTTCTTGCAGGTGTTCACAGTAAATAGAAGAAATACAATAGAATCAAAAACCACACAAAATAGGATGGACAATGTGCAAAATACAAAAAACCTGCAAATACAAAAAGAACAAAATAAATAACAAGTAAGCAATAAATGTTGAGAATATAAGTTGGAGAATCCTTAAAAGTAGGTCTGTTGGTTGTGAAACCAGTTCAGTGTTGGAGTCATGAAATTACATTTAATATTTTAACCCCCACCATCACCAACACATTTGTTCAGCTTGCATTCATGTAATCATAGCAGTCAGTTAATATATCCACAGCTCAAAAGTGACATTAAATGCTAAACACAAGATTCTGTAGATGTTGGAAATTCAGAACAGCACACAGAAAAATGCTGTATTAACTTAGCAAGTTAGATGACATCTCTGGTGAGGAAAATAAACAGTCAACCTGATCCTGATTTAGTCCCCTCCATGGATAGTGCTGAGCTCCTCCAGCACCTTGTGTGTCTTAACATTAAATGATGATTTGGTCAAAAGCTCTGCAGTTAGTCATTAATGTCAAGTGATTCAAGGGGCAATTGGTATCATTTTTGGGAAATTGGGAGAAAATGTAGAAAATTAATACCTTCTGCTTCCGACTGAAAGATGTTCAGTTCTGTTTGGCAGAATTCAACCCAAGTTCAAAAGAAAGCTTGGCTGCAAGAAAAGTACTCTGTAAACCACAAAAAGGGAGAAATGCCATTAGATTTCTAGGCTGTATCTCTAAACCTGTCTTAAAAATATATAAGACAATTTACAATTCATATTCTAGAAGGCCCTATTTTCAGAATCTCAATATCTGACTTTCAAATTTTTTAGAATAATCTAAAACTGGTTAACCACTACAGAATCTGTTCCAAGGCATAGGCTGTAATCAGGAGAAAATATGCAGATGCTGGAATTCCAAGCAACACACACAAAATGCTGGAGAAACTCAGCAGGCCAGGCAGCATCTATGGAAAACTGTACAATCAACATTTCGGGCTGAGACCCTTCATCAGGATTGGAGAGAAAAAGATGAGTCGAAGTAAGAAGGTGGAGGGAGGGAAGGAAGAAACATGAGGTGATAGGTGAAACTGGGGGTCGGGGTGAAGTAAAGAGCTGGGAAGTTGGTGAAAAGAGATAGAGGGCTGGAAAAAGGAGGAAATCTGATAGGAGAGGACAGAAGGCCATGGAAGAAAGAAAAAGGGAAGGAGCACTGTACCTCCTTATCTCCTTACCAGCCCATCACCTCCCTCTGATGCTCCTCCCCTTATTTCTTCCATGGCCTTCTGTCCTCTTTCCACTCCTCCAGCCCTATATCTCTTTCACAAATTGACTTCCCACCCAGTTCCTTTCTCTCCAAACCTGATGAAGGTTCTTGGCCCAAAGTGTCGACAGTACACTTTTCCATAGATGCTGCCTGGCCTGCTGAGTTCTTCCAGCATTTTGTGTATGTGTGGCTTGGATTTCCAGCTTCCCCATATTTTCTCTTGTTTGTAACTGGAACCTATACCTTGGAACAGATTCTGTAGTGGTACTTCATTTAAAAATCAGACTCCTAAACGAGCAGGAAATAACTTCACTCACCTCAACACTGAACTAAATCCACCAGGCCTCACAGCTCATGTTCTCAGTATTATTTATTTACTTCTCATTATTTGTTCAATTTGCATGTAGATTGTCAGTCTTTGTTTATGTATAGTTTTTAATAAATTATATTTTATTTCTTTAATTTCCCATAAATTCTACTGAATCTCAAGGTCAGTATATGGTGACGTATACTTACGTTGATAGTAAATTTCCTTTGACTTTTACTCAGACTCTCACAATGTTACCTTTTAATTATCTAGGATTCACTTGCAAAGTGGAGTCTGTGAGTTAAGCTCCGATTCAGAGATTTGAGTGTGTTTTAAGTTGTGCTTTGGGGTGAGTTATGGGTTGTTTGCAAGATCAAGGGCAAGAGCATCCTAAGGGAAAATATGAGTGCATTTAACCAAGACTTGTTTCCTTTCTCTTGTCTTCCTGCCAACTGGCTTGCAGGATGTGCTTGAGGAGAGAATCTCTCTGGAGGTACAACTGGAGCAGCTACGACCATTCTCACACTTGTAACACAGGAGCTTCCCTGGCCATGTGGACGAAACGGAAAGGTCATGTTTGGTGCCGATGTGCCACTGGATCCTAACTACTCCTGCAGGCAGCTTTCCCTCTGCCCGGCTTCATGGGTCTACTATGCAGTGATAGTTTTCCATGGTTCATTTCATAGAGCTGCTCACTTGGAATGTGGGTGTCATTTGTTTGAAAAGAGGGAGAAGGAAGATGAGGGGGCTGTAACAATGGTAAATATTCAGCTCCTGGGGGCGAGGTATAGAGGCAAGTAAAATAGTTTTGGATTCTACAGAGCAGTTAAATACAATTCCCCTACCCATCTTTCCCATCCCACTTGCCCTCAGATTGGTCATCAATTCGGCCAAGAGAAATGGCTTGCCAATAAGAATTTTTAAAGTAAGTTAAGTCTGCTGGTTGAATCCTTGAATCACCCTGGTTGAAGGAGGAAAGCTGCCAGAGTGTTTCAGCGTTTGAAGCTCTGTCAAGTGGTTTATAATTACTTTGGTAAAATAGTGAGACGTGATGGAAGAGCTACAGTATGCTAGAGTGGATATATATTTCCCTGTATCAGTGTTGGAAGGAGTGTCTCAGTGCTTCTCTGCTACTCCTGAACTGTGTAGCTTTCCTTTTGGGTGAGGCTGCTTTCTGCTTGTGCAGCTTCAGTTAAAAAGGGGCTTCCTTTCTGGTCATTCAAAAAAACTTTAAATGTTTCTGATCGCATTACTACAGCAGAACACTAAAGATTGTCTCTAACCATTTGGAGCGACCTTGGGTGGTGTTGTAGGGGTTTGGTTGGAGATAAGTAATGAAATATTTTGCACTACTGAGTATGAGTGTATTCATGCATTGCTAATTAGGGTTCAAAACCACTTTTAAATTGGATGGTGTAAAGCATAATATATGTCTGGAGTCAGGGTGAGAATGTAGATACCACCACTAAAGATTTTTTTGAAATATAAATTTAAGCTAGTGAATTGTGAAGGACCACCAGCCAGTTTATTGATGCCAAAGCAGTCAGTCTGTTTGAGCATGTCAAGAAGTTTGTGGTGAGCTGAGCTGACTTTTGTTTTAATACTGAGTGCACTGGACTCGTTAATAAAGCTGCCGTGTGGCCATACCCCGTTTGTTCTGTTGTAAACATTCACATGGGGAAATAACTGTGGCATATACCACAAATGTGGGTATGGACTTGGGGGGGTTTGTGTGTGTGTGTGAGTGTGTATACACAAACACCATTTACTTGGAGCAAATCAGTGTGCAGTCCATGTGAGTAGTGCATTAAACAGGTGAATCTATACTCTGCCCTCCAGCCTCCACACTCACTGCAAGTGACAGTGTGTCGGACTTGTTGAGATCATTGTGACTTAGGGAAGAAAACGTTACTGTTTGTATGTAAGTTACTGGTTTGCGTTTCTGTGATTTCTCACAGCACGACTCTGTCTGAATGCTAATGACCAGCTTCTACTCATTGCATTTTCATTCCACCCACAGAGCATTCCGAGTACTAATAAATACTGTCTACCACCTCTCTGATACAGCTATACTCTTCAAATCTAATACTCAGAAATTAATTGAAGATTGTACAGAACTAGAGAATTTTTCTTTAAATTATTATGCAAGGAGCAAGATTTTATAATTGTTTGCCTTCATTGTTCAGTATTCTAAGGATTAGTGTGATTGCAGTTTCTTATCTCTATGTTTTTTTTAAAGAGAGGAAGATTCCTTTCAGTTTGGGACTATTTTTGATTTCTGCAACTTCAAGCCTTACTGTTCTGGCTTTATAGTTTGATGGATGGGGATGTCCATACAGACAGGGAGAAGGGAGGGTGCTTTCCATTTTCATCCAACGAGAGCCACCTTGCTATTCAGGTCAATGTACTGTATAGGAGTATGATGTAAATTGTATGATAAACACTTTTGGATTTTGTATGTAAATTTACATTAAAGTGCTGACTAACAGCAAATCTATTTAATTGCTTATTTTGGCTCTGGGGTCTTAGGTGTTAAAATGCATGGATGTATCTTGGCAGAGCAAAGTAGCAACTGTGATTTTTACACAAATAAAACAGCACAATATTTTATCTGACACCTGCTCTATTCACCATTTGTTTACTGTTTCCTCAAATTCAGATCCCAAATAGAATTTCTAATAATTGTGATATTGATGAATGATGCCTGTATTTGAAATCCTGGAATTTGCATTTTTTTAAAATATTACTGCAGCCCTTATTGTGTGAAGTTGGGAGTCTTATCACACAACTCGTTCATCTTTTGTCAGAAACAAGCTTAAAGATTAGCTGCATTTGTCAGGTGCATTGAAACTGACAATGATATGTGTCATTTGCATCAAGTCAAATCAGTGAGCACTGTGCTGGGGCCAGCGCACTAGTGTCACAATTCTGCCTGTGCCAACTTGGCATGCCCCCAACTTACCCTAACCCTTATCTTTGGAATGTGGGAGGAAACTGGAGCACGTAGAGGAAACCCACACGGTCACGGGAAGAACATACAAACTATGGTGGCAGGAATTGTACCCTGATCATGCAACTAAAGCTCTAGTTCCATGTTGGAGAAGTGCATTTGGCTCACTGTCCTGTTTCTTAAATCCTGCAACTCTTATGAGAATAGGTTGAGTGAACTCGGCCTTTTCTCCTTGGGGCGACAGAGGATGAGAGGTGACTTGATAGAGGTGTACAAGATAATGAGAGGCATTGATCGTGTGGATAGTCAGAGGCTTTTCCCCAGGGCTGTAATGGCTAGCACAAGAGGGCATAGTTTTAAGGTGCTGGGGAGTAGGTACAGAGGAGATGTCAGCGGTAAGTTTTTTTACGCAGAGAGTGGTGAGTGCGTGGAATGGGCTGCCGGCGGTCGAGGCAGAAACGGTAGGGTCTTTTAAGAGACTCCTGGATGGATACATGGAGCTTAGAAAAATAGAGGGCTATGTGTAAAGCCTAGGTAGTTCTGAAGTAGGGACATGTTCGGCACAGTTTTGTGGGTCGAAGGGCCTGTACTGTGCTGTAGGTTTCTGTGTTTCAGTCCTGAAGAAGGGTCTTGTCCTGAAACATTGACTATTTATACATTTCCATAGATGCTGCCTGACCTGCTGAGTTCCAGAATTTTGTGTGTGTTGCTGAAGGATAAAGTACTAACTTGTAATGAAAAGGTAAATCCCGAGCATCATTTTGAGAGACATCAAAGCAGATATGATATTTGTTGTTTGCATCAAATCAAATCAAATCAGTGAGTGTTGTGCTGGGCAGCCCACAAGTGTTTTCATGTTCCTCCATCATAGCACGCACACAACCTATTAACCCTAACCTGTGTGTATTTGGAAATGTGGGATGTAACTAAAGGAAATCCACACAGTTCTTGACTGAAGTCACAGATATGAATTGGCAAATAGCTCATAGGTAGTAGTCCGGTATATCCACAGAAAACTGAACTTGTCCTTCCAGTTCTGCTCAAGTCACAGGAAACCAAAGAAATTTGCAAGCAAATGTAAACCTAGCCATCTGAAATTGTTGCTGGCAATAGTGTACAGTTCCCAATACAGATTAAAGATTAACTCTATTTGTCAGGTGTACGTGAAAACATAGTGAAAAGTGCTGTTTGTGTTGAGAATGTCTGGGTGCAGCCCACAACACTCTAACCCTAACTGCTACATCGTTTGTAATGTGGGAGGAAAGCGGAAAACCACACAGTCATGGGGAGAGCGTACAAAAACGCACATTAAAAACTTAAGGGTTTCTGATTTTATAGACGATCTCAGAATTACAAAAAAATATATAAACTACAAAGGATTCCAACCACAGGTACAATCTTACGAACTAAAAGAATATACGAAAGAGTTTGCAGCTGAATGAGTCATCCATCGCAGAAACCAAAGGTTGATAAATTAATTTTAGTTCTGTCAGTCTGTTTTTCTGTCATTCCCAACAATCCCCAGTGCTTTCTAATATTTTGCTGCTGGGTTGATATTATTTACATATGATAATTTTCAGATACTTTAGTTGGGATAAAGTAGTTCACACAGATGGTCTAAAATCATCCGGGGACAGAGATCCCAGACACCTAAAACTAATGCTGTGAGGGCCGACTCTGAGTAAATGAATATCCTAACAATTGACACACATCAAAATTGCTGGTAAACGCAGCAGGCCAGGCAGCATCTCTAGGAGGAGGTACAGTCCTAACAATTGATTGTTCAGCTATATCTGTGACTAGTCTGACTCTCATCAGTCTGGTCTGCAAACATCCTTGAACTAATTGAGTTAGCCTGTTTTGCTTGGTTGGCTAATGCAGGCCAATTAAACATTGTCTTATGTTTGGCTGATGCAGACGAGGATGTCTCATTGTCACTTTACTTTGCAAGCCACATCTCTCAGCAGCCTGTGTTTGCAGAACTATCCTTTTAACTTGCGTGCAATTTACATGAAGAACTTAAAACTGGTTCTTGTTTATAACAACAAGCTGAGCAAGGATTATTTGTTAGAAGTTTAACTTTATCACCAACATTTCTGACTCTTTGGAAAAATTATGCTGCTGCACTAGAAAGCTGAGGTTAGCAATGAGCCTTTCGGACCCTGGAAAGTGAATATCCATTGCAGTTGGAAGATGTTGTGCATGGATTTATCGTGCTCATTGCAAGCCAAGGGATGGTGTATCTCTACTGGAGTCAAAAGCTTTTCTTCCCTGTGGGTAAAAGATGAAGATTAAAGATTACAAACGAGAAAATCTGCAGATGTTGGAAAATCAAAGCAACGCACACAAAATGCTGGAGGAACTCAGCAGGCCAGGCTGCATCTATGGAAGAGAGTCAACAGCCAACGTTTTGGGCTGAGATCCTTCATTGGGTCATGAGACCTGGTGAGTTCCTCCAGCAATTTTGTGTTTGAACATTAAAGATTAGTTTTTCATCACATGTACATCAAAATACAAGTGTGAAAAACATTGTTTGCATCAATTGGGGGGTTGTGCTGGGGGTAGCCTGCCAGTGTCATGCTTCTGCCACCAACATAGCAAGCTCACAACTCTAACTCTCATACATCTTTGGAACATGGAAGGAAATCAGAGCAGCCAGAAGAAACCCACCACGTCACAGGGAGAACTCCTTGCATTTCGCAGCGGGAATTGAACTGGCGCTGTAATAGTATAGTACTAACCATTACGTTTTTATGCCGCCCCTAGTTTTAATACATAAATGTTATAAGTGGTACCTGATGTTCCTGAATTCTGAAATTGTGAAGTTTTAGAAGAACCAGTGATCTTAGCTTATGGGTAAAAGAGTGCAACATACTGTAAATATGAAACATAGGACTTAATTTAATGGAACAATTTAGCAAATGTACCAGTTGGATCAAACACAAGACCCATGCCGGAGAAAGCAACTTCATCAATTAAAATTGTTGCAAATAATTAACATTAGAAAACCAAAATGTATTGGGGGAAATGGTTGATGCAGGTTCAATTGCAACATTTAATTATTTAGAGATACAGTGCAGAATAGGGCCTTCCAACCCTTCGTGCCCTACCACCAACAGCAACCCCCAATTTTAACCCTAAACTAATCATGGGACAATTTACAATGACCAATTAACCTACTAACTGGTACAACTTTGAATTGTAGGAGGAAACCAGAACACCTGGAGAAAATTAGAGAAGTTTGGTTAAGTACATGGATGAGAAGGATAGAGGAGACATATGAAGTAGGTGCAAGTCAATGGATCAAGGTTAACTTTCAACCCCGTTCTCCTGCCTTCTCCCCATAACCTTTTACAAATTGATTAATCAAGAACCTATCAACCTCCACTTTAATTGCACCCAGAGACCTGGCTTCCACAGATTCACCATCCCCTGGCTAAAGAGATCCTCCCTCATCTCTGTTCTAAATGGATGTCCCTCTATTTTCAGGCTGTGCCGTCTGGTCTTGGACTCCTCCGCCAAAGGAAACATTCTCTTTACATCCACTCTACCTAGGCCTTTCAATGAGATTTCCCCCTGCCCCATTCTTCTAAATTCCAGTGAGTACAGTTCCCAATCCTTTAATCACAGCTCAAATGTCGTTCAACTCTTCAAGAAGAGAGAGAGAAGGGTAAAAGGAAATATAGACCTGTTAGTGTGGTCTCAGTGTGTGGGAAGATGTTGAAGTTGATTATTAAGGATGTGAGTTTGGGGTACTTGGAGGCATATAATAAAATAGGCTGCAGACAGCATGCTTTGCTGTAAGGGAAAACCTTACCTGACAAAATTGTTGGAATTCTTTGAAGAAATAACGAGTAGGATAAACACAGGAGGGTTGGTGAATGTGGTGTACTTGGATTTTCAGGATCCGCTTAACAAGTTAAGAGCCCATGGTATTACAGGAAAGATACTAGCATGGATAAAGCATTGGCTGATTGGCAGGAGGCAAAGAGTGGGAATAAAGCAAACCTTTTCTGGTCGGCTGCCAGTCACTGGAGGTGTCCCACAGGGATTTGTATTGGAACTGCTTTTTACATAATATGTTAATGATTTGGATGATAGAATTAATAGTTTGTGGCCAAGTTTGCAGACAATGTGAAGATAGGTGAAGAGGCAGGTAGTTTTGAGGAAGCAGAGAAGCTGCAGAAAGACTTAGACAGATTAGGAGAATGGGTAAAGAAGTGGCAGATGGAAGCAAATGGACATGTACTTTGCTAGAAGAAATAAAAGCATAGACTATTTTCCAAATGGAGAGAAAACTCAAAAACCGAAGGTGCAAAATGATTTGGGAGTCCTCATGTTAATTTGCAAGTTGAGTCAGTGGTGAAGAAGACAAATGCAATGTTAACATTCATTTCGAGAACACTAGAATATAAAAGCAAGGATGTAATGTTCAGGCTTTAACACACACTAGTGAGGTCTCATTTGGAGTATTGCAAGCAGTTTTAAGCCCCTTATCTAAGAAAGAATGTGCTGACATTGGAGACAGTTCAGAGGAAGTCCACAAGAATGATTCCAGGAATGAATAGATTAGCATATGAGGAGTGTTTGATGGCTCACTAGAATTCAGAAGAATGAGAGGGGATCTCATAGAATTTGTTCAAACTGTTGAAAGGCCTGAATAGAGTGGATGTGGAGAGGATGTTTCCTATGGTGGGAGAGTCCAAAAACAGAGTGTGCAGCCTCAGAGGAGAGGGACATCTATTTGGAACAGAGATGAGGAAGAATTCCTTTAGCCAGAGAGTGCTGAATCTGTGAGATTCATTGGCACAGGCAGTTGTGAAGGCCAAATCACTGAGTATAATTAAGGCAGAAGTTGATAAGATTCTTGATTAGTCAGGGCATGAAGGGATATGGGCTGAAAGGGAAAATGGATCAGCCATGATGTAATGGCAGAACAGACTCGATGGGCCGAATACCCCAATATTGCTCCTACAATGGTGCTAGAAAGTTAGTGAACCCTGTAGAATTTTCTCTATTTCTGCATAAACATGACCTAAAATGTGATCAGATCTTCGCCAAAGTCCAAAAGCTAGATAAATTGAACCCAATTAAATAAATAACACACAAAAAAACAAAATACTTGTTCATTTATTTATTTATTGAGGAAAATGATCCAATATTTATGTATTTGTTTGGAAAAAGTATGTGAACCTCTAGGGTAATGCCTTTTACAAAAGCTATTTGGAGTTAAGTGTTCCAATCAATGAGATGAGATTGGAGTTGTGGGTTGTAGAAATGCACTACCCTATAAAAAAGACACAGAAGGTCAGGCTATGAAGGCAATGTTATGATAGTCATGGGAGATTTCAATGTGCATATCGATTGGGAAAATCAGGATGGTAATGGATCTCAAGAGAGTGAGTTTGTTGAATGCCTATGAGATGGCTTTTTAGAGCAGTTTGTTGCTGAACCTACTAGGGGATCAGCAATGCTGGATTGGGTGTTATGTAATGAACCAGAGGTGATTAGGGAGCTTAAGGTAAATAACCCTTTGGAGGCTGTGATCACGATATGATTGAGTTCATCTTGAAATTTGACAGGGAGAAAGTAAAGTCTGACATAATAATATTTCAGTGGAGTGAAGGAAATGACAGTGGTATGAGAGAGGAGTTGGCCAAAGTAAATAGGAAGGAAATGCCGGCAGGGAAGGCAGCAGAGGAGCAATGGTGTGTGTTTCTGAGAAGAATGAGGCAGGTGCCGGATAGATGTATTCCAAAAACAAATAAACACTCAAATGGCAAAATAGTACATCAGTGGCTGAGAAGGGAAGTCAAAGCTAATGTGAAAGCAAAAGAGAGGGCACACAACAAAGCAAAAATATAGTGGGCAGACAGAGGATTGGGAAGCTTTTAAAAAGAATATCAAAGTGGATAGTAAAAGTTTTTTAATTTTGGCAGAAATGCACATTGCTGTTAGGAGGATAAAATGCTCTGCACAACACCGCCAAAACCTCATCCCCATGGTGGAAGGAGCATCATGGTTTGGGGCTACTTTGCTGCCTCAGGGCCTGAACAGCTTGCAATCACTGAGGGAACAACGAATTCAAAATTGCATCAAAACATTTTACAGGAGAATGTCAGGGTAGCAATCTGTTACCTGAAGCTTAATAGAAGTTGAATAACGCAACAAGACAGTGGGCCAAAAGACAACAGTAAATCAACAATAGAATGGTTTATAAAGAAGAAAACTCATATTTTGGAATGTCTGAGTCAAAGTCCTGACCTTAATCCCCTGGAAGTGTTGTGGAAGGACCTGAAGCAAGCAGTTCATGCAAGGAAGCCCATCGATATCCCAGAGCTGAGGCAGTTTTGTAAGGAGGAATGGCCTAAAATTCCTCCAAACCAATGTGCAGGACTGATCAACAGTAATGGAAATGTTTGGTTGAAGCTTTTGCCATTTGGGGCGGCGGCGGTGGGGGGGGGGGTCACATCAGTTACTGAGAGCAAAGATTCACATACTTTTTCCAACAAATACATGTAATATTGGATCATTTTTCTCAATAAATAAATGAACAAGTATAATATTTTGTGTTATTTATTTAATTAGGTTATCTTTATCTCGTATTAGGAAATATTTGAAGATCTGATCAGTTTAGGGCATAGTAATGCAGAAATAGAGAAAATTCTACAGGGTTTACAAACTTTCTACCACCATTGTATATCTTATCTTAATGGATGACACTTTCATTCCCAGAATCATACTCATTAACTTCTTCTGAACCCTCTCTAATGTCAGCACAGTCTTTCCTAAATAAGGGGCCTAGAACTGTTCACTACATTACAAATACCTTATAAAGCCAAAACATCCTTGCTTTTTATATTCTATTCCTCTTGGAATGAATGCTAACATTGCATTCACTCTCCTCACCACCAATTCAACTTGCAAATTAACCTTTGGGGAATTCTGCACAAGGCTTCCCAAATCTCTAATCTAATGCCTCCACAGTCTCTCCAGCTACGTCTTTTATAAATTGGGGTGTAGTCCATCAGGTTGACTTATCTACCTTAAGACTTTTCAGTTTCCCAAGCACCATTTCTGCAGTAATAGTAACTGTACTCACTTCTGCCCCTTGACACACTCAAACTTCTGGCATACTACTAATGTCTTCCACGATGAAGACTGAGAAAAATACTTATTCAGCTTGTCCACCAGTTCCTTGTTCCTCATGACCATCTCTCCAGAGTCATTTTCCAGTGGTCCAATAACTACTTGCGCCTCTTTTTATATACACCTAAATAAAATTTTGGTATCATTTTTGGTATTATTGACTAGCTTACCTTCATATTGGATCTTCCCCTCACCTATCCCACCTTACGATGTTTTTTGTTACCTTATGTTGGTTTTTGAAAATTTCCCCATCCTCTAACTTCCCACTCATTTCTTCTCCATTATATGTCCTCTTTTTTTGCTTTTATGTTGGTTTTGCATTGTCAGCCATAGTTGCATCATCTTACCTTTAGAATTCTTCCTCTTCTTTGGGATGTATCTATCCTGCACCTTCTGAATTGCTCCCAGAAACTCAAGCCATTATGGTTCTTCTGTCATCCCTGCTAGTGTCCTCTTCTAATCAATTTTGGCCAGCTCCTCTCTCATGCCTCTGAAATTCCCCTTACTCCACTGTAATACCAATACATTTGACTTTAGCTTCTCTCTCAAATTACAGGGTGAATTTTATCATATTATGATCACTGTGTCCTAAGAAGTCCTTTACCTTAAGCTCTCTCTTCATATCCAGTTCATTACACAACACCCAATCCAGAATTGCTGATCCCAAAATGGGCTCAATCATAGACTGCTCTAAAAAGCCATCTCGGAGGCATTCCACAAATTCTCTCTCTTGGGATCTAGCTTCAAATTGATTTTCCCAATGTATCTGCATATTGAAATCTCCCGTGACTAATGTAATATTGTGCCGTAAATTGTAGACCACATCCTGGCTACTGTTTGGAGGTCTGTAAGTAACTCTCATCATGGTCTTCTTACCCTTGCAGTTTCTTAACTCTGCCCACAAGGATTCTACATCATCTGATCCCATGTCACTTCTTTCTTAAGATCTTATTTCATTTTTTTTACCAGTGGAGCCACCCCTCCTCTACCTGCCTGTCTTTTCGATAGATTGTATATTTTGGATGTTAAGTTCCCAACTACAATTCTCTTTTAGCCATGACTCTGTGATACCCACAACATCATACTTGCCAATTTCTAACTGCAAGATTATCTATCTTATTTTGTATGCTGTGTGCATTCAAATATACCTTCAGTCCTGTATTTGTCACCCTTTTCAATTTTGTCCCCCTTTTACTCTGCAACACATCCCACTGACTGCAGTTTTGCTATATCATCTGCTTCCTGATAGTCTCACTACACACTACCTCTGTTTATAAACCAACATGCCCATCCTCAGCCTTATCACTCCAGTTCCCATCCTCCTGACAAATTTGTTCAAACCCACCCCAACAGCTCTAGTGCTGTAGTGCTCTATGTTGTTAAAGTGTATGTCTAGCAGAGCTGAAAGCTTTAAGTGGTTTGTAAAAGATACCGACTTGGGAGCTCAGGTTTCCACAACAACAGCATGAATTGCACTTTCTAACATGGACAGCCAGCTGTGTTTGCCCTCCTCCCAACTGCTGTGTGAAGTTGGTACAGTTAAGGCCCTTTAGCCCACAATGTCAAGCTGATCCTTTAATGTACTCTGAGATTAATCTAACCCTTCTCTCCCACACTGCCTTCCATTTTTCTATCGTCCATGCACCTTTAAGAGTTTCTTAAATGTTCCTCATGTGTCTGTCTCTCCCAGCACCCCCGGCACGTGCTTTTTAAGCACCCACAACAGATAAAAAAAACTATCTTTTACACCTCCTCCCACCCCCATAATTTCTTCCAAACATTTTAAAGTTATGCCTTTTCTGCCCTGGGAAAATGTTTCTGGCTGTCCATTTTATCTAAGCCTCTTATCATCTTGTACATCTTTATTAAGTTATCTCTCATCCTCCTGCGATCCAAGGATTCCATAAATCCTTCTTGACCTGCAGATTTCCTCCAGCGTTGAGCATTGTGTGTGTGTGTGTGTGTGTTACTTTTGATTTACCTCAAGGCAGCTTATGGGAGGTTGCTTTGTATTTGTAGTTCTGAATATTCTACAGTCAACATCTTATGCTAGTAGTTACCAAGTGGCCTCAAAGGGTGCTTTCATATAACACCATAAGGCATAGGAGCAGAATTAGGCTATTCAGCCCATTAAGTCTGCTCTGCTGTTTGACCATGGCTCATTTATTTTCCCTCTCAACCCCATTCTCCTGTCTTCTCCCCATAACCTTTGACACTCTCTCTAATCAGGAGCCTATTAATGTTTGTTTTCAATATGCACAATACTTAGCTTCCACAGCCTGTATGTACCAGTGAGTCCCACAGATCCACCACTCTCCAGCTAAAGAAATCCCTCCTCATCTCCGTTTTAAAGGGATGTCCTAGTCTGATGCTGTGCCTTCCAGACTATTCTAGTAATAGACCCCTATTATAGTAATATCTTCTCCACATCCACTCTGTCTAGACTTTTCCATATTCGGTAGGTTTCAATGAAATCTCCCCCACCTCATTCTTCTAAGCTCCAGCAAGTACAGGCCCAGAGTCATCAAACACTCCTCAGAAATAACTCTTTTATTACTGGGACATTAAGGTGGGTTCCTTAAGGTTGTTTTCACTGGGAATAGTAATGGGGAAAAGCTCCCACAACCCTTGAAATGCTCCCAATGCTGTGCGCCTCAGATAGCCTATGACAGCCAGGTCCAGCTCCTGGCCTTCACGTGTGGTTTAGCCACTAAGCCTGCCGGAACTGTTTCTACTGACAGGAGAAGGGGCAAAGGTGGGTTACTGATGCTTTAAAACCAGTTGCTTCGGATAGATGGGGCTCGTCAGCTGTGGCTGGAGGGTGCTCCTGGAGAAGGAAAGCTCTGATTTCAAACCTCCACTGCCTTGCGGCCATACCCACTCATGGAGGAAGCTTTGGGATCAAATCCCGAGGGAAATATCTGGAGCTGGAGTCCCTCAGGCAGTCTTACATTGAGTTCAATGCTGACTGGCAACTCCTGCGTCGCTGCTGGTACCAAACTGTATCGGTCGCTGCCACTGCTTTGGGTTCATCAGATGCGTGGAGCAGGGAGCTTGCTACATGGGCAACAGCTTGCTGTCCATATCGTACCGTCCAGGCTTGTGTATCTAGATGGCCAGGACGCAATATCCATGGTCGACTCTGACCGACGGAGGCCCATGCCAATGAGACCATTCTCATAAACTCCTCGGGACCCTGTCCAATGCCAGCATACACTTTTTTTGGTGATGGGGTCCCAAAGATTCATTTATTTATCACATACACATTCAAACATACAGGGAAATGAGTCATTTGCATTAAAAAAAAAGCAACCAAGGACCAGTCCGTAAGTGTCGCCACCCACTCCAGTGCCAATACAACGGGCCCACAATGTACGCAGAGCAACACAAGCAACAATAATAACAACAACAACACAAAATCAAGAATAGCCAGGAGAAATACCATCAGCTTAAAAATTTGTGTCACATTAGACATCCACTCAATATTCCTGTTAAAGAAAGACCCTATCTGCAAATTTAATGTCTGTCTTGTGTGTGTGCAGCTTAGAAACTTAGACAAGAGAACACATAACATTGCTGTACATTTGGAATCTGGAATGTCTTCAACAAAAAGCCCGGAGAGAGCCACGGATGCCGAGAACCTGAGCGATGCCTTTGGATTCCGTTTGAAGGGCAGATGGGAAACTCTTCTTGAGGCAAAAAGAAGGGCATCATTGAAAAGGAAGAGGGTCAGGTCACTGACGTACTCGTAAATCCTGGGGAAAGAAATCAACAGTTCTTAAAAATTCACAAACAGTATTTAAAATTTGCTGTTAGATTATTTAATGTTACATGGGAGTGTACCATATCGTATGTTCTGAAGTTTGCTCTAATAAGTGGGGCTTGGAATTTTCAAATGCATTTAAACCATCTTGAAACCTTAGATCTTAAGGTGGTAAACTGCATCAACAAATTTGAGAATGGCGCCAAGATTGGGGGTGTAGCGGACAACCTGGAAGTCATAGTCATAGTCATACTTTATTGATCCCGGGGGAAATTGGTTTTTGTTACAGTTGCACCAGAAATAATAAATAATAATAAACCATAAATAGTTAAATAGTAAAAAGTAAATTATGCCAGGAAATAAGTCCAGGACCAGCCTATTGGATCAGGGTGTCTGACCCTCCAAGGGAGGAGTTGTAAAGTTTGATGGCCACAGGCAGGAATGACTTCCTATGACGCTCAGTGTTGCATCTCGGTGGAATGAGTCTCTGGCTGAATGTACTCCTGTGCCCACCCAGTACATTATGTAGTGGATGGGAGACATTGTCCAAGATGGCATGCAACTTAGACAGCATCCTCTTTTCAGACACCACCGTCAGAGAGTCCAGTTCCATCCCCACAACATCACTGGCCTTATGAATGAGTTTGTTGATTCTGTTGGTGTCTGCTACCCTCAGCCTTCTGCCCCAGCACACAACAGCAAACATGATAGCACTGGCCACCACAGGCTCATAGAACATCCTCAGCATCGACTGGCAGATGTTAAAGGACCTCAGTCTCCTCAGGAAATAGAGACAGCTCTGACCCTTTTTGTAGACAGCCTCAATGTTCTTTGACCAGTCCAGTTTATTGTCAACTCGTATCCCCAGGTATTTGTAATCCTCCACCATGTCCACACTGATCCCCCGGATGGAAACAGGGGTCACTGGTACCTTAGCTCTCCTCAGGTCTGCCACCAGCTCCTTAGTCTTTTTCACATTAAGCTGCAGATAATTCTGCTCACACCATGTGACAAAGTTTCCTACCATAGCCCTGTACTCAGCCTCATCTCCCTTGCTGATGCATCCAACTATGGCAGACTATGAAAGGCAATCAAAGCTTGCAGCAGGATCTAAACCAGCTGAAAAAATAGGCTGAAAAATGGCAGATAGAACTTAATGGAGGCAAGTGTGAGGTGTTGCACTTTAGGAGGACTTACATGGTGAGTGGTAGTGTACTGAGGGGTGAGGTAGAACAAGAAATATAAAATCTATAATTCCTTGAAAGTGGTGGCACAGGTAGATCGGGTCAAAAAGAAAGCTTTTGGCACATTGGCCTTCATAAATCAAAGTATTGAGGACCAGAGTTGGGATGTTATGTTGAAATCGTTTAGGAGATTGGTAAGACCTAACTTGGAGTATTACATGCAGTTCTGATCACTTAACTACAGGAAAGATATCAATATGATTGAAAGAGTGCAGAGAAAATTTACAAGGATGTTGCTGGGACTTGAGGGCCTGAGTTATAAGGAAAGCTTGAATAGAATAGGACTTTATTCCCTGAAATGCAGGAGAATGAGGGGAGATTTGAAAGCGGTATATAGAATTGTTCACTATAAATTATTTCATGATTAGGTTAGAGGTAACTCGGTGTTGTCGGGGGTTACAGGGCGGTATTGATCAAAGTACCAGAGGGCCTATTCCATGCGGTGTCTTTAAATAAAAAAATACATCATTATGAGGGGTATAGACAGGACAAATGTAAGCAGATTTTTTCCACTTTGGTTTGATGAGACCGGAACTAGAGGTCATAGGTCTCAGATGAAAAGTGAAATATTTAAAGGGAACTTCTTCACTCAGAGGGTGGTGAGAATGTGGAATGAGTTGCCAGTGGAAGTGGTGAATGCAGGTTCAATTTCAATATTTAATTGGCATTGGAATAGGTACATGGATAGGAGGGCTATGGAGGACTGTGGTCAATGGGACTAGACAGAATAATAGTTCAGCATGGACTAGATGGGCCAAAGGGCCTCTTTCTGAGCTGTAGCGCTCTATGACCCTGGAACCATTTCTTAGGCTGAGCAGTTCATCACACCTCCCCATCGGACTCCGTTAAAAGCTTCCACGTACACTTCAGAAATTATTAATCCTTTCACAAACTTGGATTGCTCCGACAAAGAACTTTTTGAAGAATCATTCAACTAAATGTGACAACTAATCTGTGTGCAAACATTAGAAGTCAGGATGGTTTTGGGTCCTGCTTATTGGATAAACATAGCCATAGCATTAGCAACCAGTACCAACAACCAAGATAGCCTGATAGTAAACTAGCTTGTTTATCCAGAAGATAGAACATAGAAAACCTAAAGCACAATCTAGTGTTTGTCCATCGTCAACGTCGATGAGGACCTTGACACTATTATGATGATGTCAAGACTAGCACATGATTTGGATTTAAGTGAGGGAGAGTTGCACAGTGTCAGCCTCGCTCTCTCTTCCCAATTCCCATCTGGATCCGGTGGCAAGACAGAGTTGAGACAATACAGACCCTTCAGCCTATAAAGCTGTGCTAAACATGTCAGAGGCTCAGCAATCTCCTCCCTCACCTCCCACAGTAGCCTGGGGTACATCTCGTCCAGTCCCGGTGACTTATCCAACTTTTTTCTTTCCAAAAGCTCCAGCACATCCTCTTTCTTAATATCTACATGCTCAAGTTTTTCAGTCCACTGTAAGTCATCTCTACAATTGCCAAGATCCTTTTCCGTAGTGAATACTGAAGCAAAGTATTCATTAAGTATCTCTGCTATCTCCTCCGGTTCCATACACACTTTTCCACTGTCAGACTTGATTGGTCCTATTCTCTCACATCTTATCCTCTTGCACTTCACATACTTGTGGAATGCCTTGGGGTTTTCCTTAATCCTGTCTGCCAAGGCCTTCTCATGGCCCCTTCTGGCTCTCCTAATTTCATTCTTAAGCTCCTTCCTGCTAGCCTTATAATCTTCTAGATCACTATCATTATCTAGTTTTTTTAAACCTTTCGTAAGCTCTTCTTTTCTTCTTGATTAGACTTACAACAGCTTTTGTACACCATGATTCCTGTACTCTACCATCCTTTCCGTCTCATTGGAATATACATATGCAGAATTTCACACAAATATCCCCTGAACATTTGCCACATTTCTTCTGTATATTTCCCTGAGAACATCTGTTCCAAATTTATGCTTCCAAGTTCCTGCCTGATAGCCTCATATTTCTCCTTACTCCAATTAAACGCTTTCCTAACTTGTCTGTTCCTATCCCTCGCCAATGTCATGGTAAAGGAGATGGAATTGTGATTACTATCACCAAAATGCTCTCCCACTGAGAGACCTGACACCTGACCAGGTTCATTTCCCAATACCAGATCAAGTACAGCCTCTCCTCTTGTAGGCTTATCTACATATTGTGTCAAGAAACCTTCCTGAACACACCTAACAAACTCCACCCCATCTAAACCCCTGTCTCTAGGGACATATCAATTGATATTTGAAGATGTGAGAAGATTTACAAGGACAGCAGGACTTGAAACTAGAGAGAGTTTTTGACCAGGGTGGGTCTTTATTTCTTTACACCTTACAGAATTGTGAACAAGTGGGGAGAGTAGGTAAGGTGGATGGTAACAATCTTTTCCACAAGATCGAAGAGTACAAATAAAGATTAGCTTTATTTGTCACATGTACATGGAGACACTGTGAAATACATCGTTTGTGCCAAGTCAAATCAGCAAGGATTGTGCAAGTGTAACCAACTTAGCATGCCCACAATCCACTAACTCGAACCTGTACGTCTTTGGAATTTGGGAGGAAACCAGAGCACCCAGAGGAAACCCACACGGTCACAGGGAGAATGTACAGACCCCTTACAGACAGTGGTGGGAACTGAACTTCAATCTTACAGCTAACGCTGCAAAGCTTCATGCTAACCACTATGACTGTGAGGAACGGGCAGATGATGGGGCAAGATTGAAGTCAAGTGTAACATGGAGGCAAATCAAAAAGGGTGATCGATACAAGACTGCAGGTGTTATATCTGAATGCACACTGCATATGGAATAGGGTAGATGCTGTTATAGAGCAATCAGAGATTGGCAGGTATGACATCGTGGCTGATAGAAGGTCATAGTTGGGAGCTTAACATCCAAGGATACATGTAGTATTGAAAGGACAGGCAGGTCGGCAGAGGGCGTGGGATGGCTCTATTGGTAAAAAGTGAAATCAAATTCTTAGAAACAGGTGACATAAGATGGAAAGATGTAGAATTCTTGTGGGTAAAATTAAGAAACTGAAAAGGCAAAAATATCCTTTTGAGAGATATACACAGACCTCTGAACAGTAGCCAGGGTATGGATGTTGTGTAATGAACCAGATTTGACAAATGAACCCTTAGGAGGCAGTGACCAGAATATGATAGACTTCACCCTGCAGTTTGAGAGGGATGAACTAAAATCAGATGTATCAGTATTACATTGGAGTAAAGAGAATTACAGAGTGGAGCTGGCCAAAGTTAATTGGAAGGAGATACCAGTAGGGAAAACAGCAGAACAGCAATGGCTGAAGTTTCTGACAGAATTTTGGATAGAAACATCCCAAAGACTAAGTAGTATTCTAAGGAGAGAATGAGGCAATCATGGCTGACAAGGGAAGTCAAAAACACCAGAAAAGCAAAAGCAAAAGCATGTAATACAGCAAAAGTCAGAGGATTGGAATTTTTAAAAAATCCAGCAGGGCAACTAAAAAAGCCATAAGAAGGGAAAAGATGAACTATGAAGGTAAGCTAGCCAATAATACCAAAGAGGATACCAATATTTTTTCCCAGATATGTATATGAAGAGTGAAAGAGTCGAGAGTAGCTATGAGACTGCTGGAAAATGACACTGGAGGGGTGGTATACAGGGGACAAGGAAATGATGGACAAACTAAATGAGTACTTCACGTCACTCTTCATTGTGGAAGACAACAGCATTGTGCCGGAAGTTCGAGAGTGCCAAGGAACAGAAGCATGTCCAATATCTATTACTAATTTATCCACCCTGATTTGCCTCAGGATAGTAAACATGGAAATGACAAGGAATTTTTGTAGCCTGAGGATGGTGAATCTGTGGAAACTTTTGCCATAGGCCACTGTGGAGGCCAGCTCATTGGGTGTATTGAAGACGGAGGTTGCTAAGTTCTTGATTAGTCAGGGTGTTAAAGACAGGAGAATGGAGTTGGGAGGGGAAATTGATCAGCCATGATGAAATGGCAGAGCATTCCATATGGGCCGAATGGCCTAATTCTGCTTCTATCTCTTATGGTATGCTGCCCACATGCAGAAAGGAAAAGACAGTTTCTAACCTGTTGCTAGAGTCAGAGCACTACAGCACAGAAGTAGTCCTTTTGGCCCATCTAGTCCATGCCATCCTGGTCTTCTATCTATCTATACATCGACCATATTCCTATGTACATCTCTCATCCACATACCTACCCAAACTTCTCAATTGAAAACTGAAGTGTCAATTGAACAAATACAATCAGACCTACATCCGCCACTTGCATTGGCAGCTCATCCACATTCGCAGCACCCTCTGAATGAAGAGGTTCACTTTTCACCCTAACCTATCAACTTCAGCACAGCTTCTACCCTGCCGAAAGAGGACAATTAAATGGCTTTCTAGTGTAATAAGAAGGACTCCTAACCTCACAATCTATTTGCCTGGAAAGATCTATAAGACCATAAGACATAGGAGCAGAATTAGGCCATTCGACCCATTGAGTCTACACCACCATGTCTGATGTAACATCCCTCTCAACCCCATTCCCCTGCCTTCTCCCCATAATCTTTCACACCCTGATTAATCAAGAAAATATCAACCTCCACTTTAAATATACCCAAAGACTTTGCCTCCACAGCTGTCTGTGGCAATGAATTCCACAGATTTATTACCCTCTGGCTAAAGAAAATTTTTCTCATCTCTGTTTTGAATGGGTGTCCCCCAATTCTGAAGCAATGCCCTCTAGTCCTAGACTTCCACACTATAGAAAACATTCTCTTCAATACACTCTTTCTAGGCCTTTCAATATTTGATAGGTTTCAATGAGATCCCACCTCAGTCTTCTAAACTCCAGCAAGCACAGGCCCAGAGCCATCAAACGTTCCTCATATGTTAAACCTTTCAATCCTGGATTCATTCTCTTGAACCTCCTCTGGAATCTCTCCAATGCCAACACATCTTTTCTTATATAAGAGGCCCAGAACTGCTCACAATATATCAAGTGTTGAATGAGCAATGCCTTATAATCCTCAGCATTATATCCTTGCTCCCTGACACTCTCGCTTCTCTGGCATTCTCTAGTCTCTTCCACAGTGAACACCGATGCAAAATGCTTATTCAGTTCAATCGCTATTTCCATGTCCCCAGTACTACCTCTCCAGGGTCATTTTCCAGTGGTCTGATATCCATTCTCTTCTTTTTTACTCTTTGTATTTCTGAAAAATAAAGCTTTTGTATCCTCCTTTATATTAAAGCCATCTTGTAAGCATTCACAAATTTCCTCTCTTCAGATCCACCATCAACCTGATTTATTCCAATTGATCTGCATATTACTAATGATAGGCATTGGTAATGATCTTTCAAGAATTACTAGATTCTGATATGGTTCCAGAAGACTAGAAAATTGCAAATGTCGCTCCACAGTTCAGGAAGGGAGAGAGGCAGTAGAAAAGAAACTATAGGCCAGTTAGTCTGACCTCAGTGGTTGGGAAGATGTTGTGTCGATCATTAAGAATAAGGTCTCAGAGTACTTGGAGGCACATGATAAAACACTCTGTAGTCAGAATGGTTTCCTCAATGAAAAACCTTCCCTGATAAATCTGCTGGAATTCTTTGAAGAAATAAGAAGCAGGATAGACAAAGGAGAACCGGTTGATGTTGGTACTTGGATTTTCAGAAGGCCTTCGACAAGGTACCACACATGAGGCTGCTTAACAAGCTATGATCCCATGGTATTGTAGGAAAGATTCCAGTATGGATAAGGCAGTGGCTGATTGGCAGGAGACAAACAGCGGAATACAGGGAGCCATTTATGGTTGGCTGCCAGTAGTTAGTGGTGTTCCACAGGGGTCTGTGTTGTGACCGATTCTTTTTATATTATATGTCAATGATTTGGATGATTGAATTTATGATTTTGTTGAAGAGTTTGCAGATGATACAAAGATAGGTGGAGGGGCAGGTAGTTTTGAGGAAGTAGGGAGGCTACAGAAGGACTTGGACAGATAGGAGAACGGGCAGATGGAATGCAGTGTCAGACTCACAACACGCTGGAGGAACTCAGCAGGTCGGGAAGCATCCATGGAAATGTTGACTGATCTTTTCCACGGATGCTGCCCAACCTGCTGAGTTCCTCCAGCGTGTTGAGAGTGTTGCTTTGACCCCAGCATCTGCAGAGTATTTTGTGAATACAGTGTCGGGAAGTGTATGGTCATGCACTTTGGTAGAAGCAATGAAACAGTTGACTGTTTTCTAAATGGAGAGAAAATACCAAAAACTGAGGCACAAAGAATCTTGGGAGTCCTTATGCACAATTTCCTAAAGGTTAACTTGCAAGTTGAGCCTGTGGTGAGGAAGGCAAATGCAATGTTAGCATTCATTTCAAGAGGACGAGAATATAAAACCAATGATTTAATGTTAACACTTAATAAAGCACTGGTGAGGCCTCACTTGGAGTATTGTGAGCAGATTTGGGCCCCTTATCTTAGAAAGGATGTGCTGACACTGGGGAGGATTCAAAGGAGGTTCGTGAAATCGATTCCAGGATTAAATGACTTGTCATATGAAGAGTGTTTGATGGCTCTGTGCCTGTATTCACTGGAATCCAGAAGAATGAGGGGTGACCTAATTGAAACCTATCATATAGAGAAAGGCCTTGATAGAGAGGATGTGGAGAGGATATCTTCTATAGTGGGAGTGTTTAAGACCAGAGGACACAGCCTCAGAATAGAGGGACATCCTTTTAGAATGGAGAGGAGGAAGAATCTCTTTAGCCAGAGAGAGGTGAGTCTGTGGAAGCTAAGTCTTTATGTATATTTAAGGCAGAAGTTGATAGATTCTTGATTGGTCAGGGCATGAAGGGATATGGCGGGGAGGACTGGGGCTGAGAGGAAAATGGATCAACCATAATGAAATGGTGGAGCAGACTCGATGGGCCAAATGGCCTAATTCTGCTCCTATATCTTATAGTCTTATGGTGTTAAATTGAAATCCCCCATGACTGCTGTAACATTGTTCTATTTGACAAGCCTTTTCTACCTCCCATTGCAATTTGTAGCCCACATCCTGACTACCGTTCCGAGGCCTTATATATAACTCCCATCAGTGTCTTTTATCCTTGCCGCTTCGTAACTCTACCTACAAGGATTCTACATCTTCTGATCCTATATCACCTCTTTCTAAGGATTTGATTTCATTTTTTATCAGCAGAGCCACCCCACCCCCTCTGCCTACCTGCTTGTCCTTTCAATTCAATGTGTACCTGTGCATGTTAAACTCTCAACTATAATCTTCTTTCAGCCACGACTCAGTGATGCCCACAATGTCATACATGCTAATCTGTAACTGCACCACAAGGTCATCTGTATACTGTGTGCATTCAAACATAACACCTTCAGTCCTGTACTCATTACCCTTTTCAATGTTACAACTACGTTACACTTCATTTCATCCCAGTGACTGCAATTTTGCCCTATCATCCTGTCCTTCCTCACGGTCTCACTGCACACTGCATCTGCTTGTATATACCAACAGTCCCATTCTCAGCCCTATCACTCCTGTTTCCATCCCCCTGCCAAATTGTTTAAACCCTCCCCAACAGCTCCAGCAAAGCTGCCTGCAAGGATAGTGTTCCCCTCGGGTTTAGCTATCAGCCATTCTTTTGTGCAGCCATACCTTCTCCAGAAGAGATTCTGCACGGTGCCTTCCAGTACTTGACATTTCAAATACAAATACACTGCAAAATACTGGAGGACACAGCTTTAAGGTGAGAGCTGGAAAGCTTAAAGGAGACATACAAGGCAAGTTTCTTTTTACATTGTTAGCTGAAGGGCCTATTCCTGTGCCGTACTATGTTCTGTATTCTATGCTGTATCCCTAGGTGGAATAACCTTCTTATCGGTGTCTGCTGAAAGTGACCCTTGTGACATTCAAATGTTTGGCTGACCAGAAATTAAAAATGCCTGAAGTCTTACCAATCAGCCTCCCGTAGAGGTGCCTCTGCAGATGTCTGCAGTGTGGTTCCATCGCCTTGCGGATGTGCCCATGGAGTTCCTCGCTCACTTCTGCCATCCTGGTCCACGTCAGCAGCTTCTTCTCATTGAAGTCCCTGGCTGGGGGAGAGGGGACCCCAGCTGCCCACAGCCACTCGCTGAAAACTAGTGGGCAACACAGCAAATCTCTTATCAAAGTTCACACCTGTGACCATATGTTACATTGGGATTTGTTATCTTGCAGGCATTCACAGGAAAAATAGATAATACAACTGAATTTTACCAAAAAAAAACTATACACAAACAGTGACAAACTACCATGGTACAAAAGAAAAGGAATTGCAAATAAAAAAAATACTGAGAACATGAGTTGCAGAGTCCTTGAAAGTGAGTCTGTAGGTCACAGAATCAGTTCAGAGTTGTGGTGAGTGAAGTTATCCACACTGGTTCAGGAGCCTGATGGTTGTACGGTATTGACTGTTCCTGAACTTGGCCACTGCCAGAGAAACCACACTTAAGAAGCATTTAGACAGAAGCTTAAGTGAGGAAGGCATGGAGATAAAGAGTCCTGCTGAGGACAAGTGGGATTCTGCCGAGACCCTTCACCAGGACTCCGTCATGTGCTGGACCATGTCCAAAACTCTCAGCTGTTTTTGCAATCTTGGGCAGAGCAATTGCTGTACCAAGTTGTCAACGGCCTGTCAATAAAAATTGGTAAGGGTCGACGGGGACGTGACAAATTTCTTCAGGCTCCTGAGGAAGTAGAGGTGTTGGTGCGCTTTCTCGGTTGGGGAATTTCCATTGGTAAGTCCATTACTGGTAGGTACGTGTCCATATTGAATAGATGAAGCTGGTAGATCGCTGCCTGCAAGTTATTGCATCCTCTCATGGCTATACCTGATAGAATTCCTTGCGGGCATTGAGTTGCAACTTTATAAAACTCTGGTTAGGCCTCAACTAGAGTATTGTGTACAGTTCTGGTCACCCCACTGTAAGAAGGATGTTGAGGTTTTGGAGAGGGTGCCAGGATGCTGCCTGGTTTAGAGGGCACGTGCTGTCATGAGAGGCTAGACAAACTTGGGTTGTTTTCTCTGGAGTGGCAGAGGGTGAGGGGAGATCTGATAGAGGTTTACAAGATTATGAGAGGCAGAGATAGAGTAGACAGCAGACAGAGAGTATCTGTTTTGCAGGGTTGAAATGTCTAATACCAAAGGGCATGCGTTGAAGGTGAGGGGGGGGCGTAGGTTCAGAGGGGATGTGAGGGTTATTTACTCAGAGAGTTGTGGGTGCCTGGAGGTCTGGTCTTGAAGTAGAGGCAAGTACGTTAGAGACTTTTAAGAGACATTTAGATAGACACATAATGTAAGGAAGATGGAGGGATATGAACATTGTATAGGTAGGAGGAATTAGTTTTTGGGTGTTTTTGATTTGCTTTTTAGATGGTTCGGCACAACATTGTGGGCCATATGGTCTGTCCCTGTACTGTACTGTTCTCTGTTCTATGTTCTACATTTATAGGAAAATGGCATGGATAGGGTAGACAGTGAGAATCTTTCTCACAGGGTAGAAATGTCAAATACTGGCGGCCAAGCATTTAAGATGATAGGGGAATGCTTAAAGGAGATCTTTAAACTTCATAAAGATAAAGTAAGGAGGTGGAAGCTTCAGAGAGGGTGCAGAGGAGGTTTACCAGGATTCTGCCTGGACTAGAGACCGTGTCTAATAAGGATAGGTTGAGCAAGTTATGGCTTTCTCTTTGGAGCGAAGGAAGATGAGAGGTGACTTGATAGGGCTGTTCAAGATGAGAAGAGGCATAGATCAAGAGGATGGCTAGAGAAGTTTTCCCATGGTGAAACTGGCTAATAGGAGGGGGCATCATTTGAAGGTGATTGGAGGAAAGTATAGGGAGATGTTCTTTATGAAATGAGTGGTGGGTGCCTGGAACAAGCTGCTAAGGGTGGTGATGGAAGCAGATACGATAGTGGCGATTAAGAGGCTGTTTGACGGACAGATGACTATAAAGGCAACAGAGAGTTATGGATCACATGGAGGCAGAAGAGATTTAGGTTAATTTGGAGCTAGATTGGTTAATTTGGTACTTGAGCATTGCTAAAATACACCTGGGTAAGTTAACAATTACATGCCTAGTATGAAGCATTGTGTGACTGTCTGATAAAATCTAGGAAAGACAAAATGGCAGGCAATGGATCTCAGAAGCTCATTGGATTGGGTAGGAGGAGGCAGAATCTGTGAATGAAATATTATACCCACTTGGTTGTTTAGTTATTGATTAGATTGACAGATTTCTAAACTGCACAAGATTACTACACCTCAATGTTCTAGGACCAGAGGGCACAGCCTCAGAATAGAGGGACTTCCATTTAAAACAGAGATGAGGAGAAATTTCTTTAGCCAGAACCTGGTGATTCTGTGGAATTAATTGCCACAGAGGGCTGTGGAAGCCCAGTTATTGGGATACTTAAAGCAGAAGTTGATAGGTTCTTGATAAGTCAGGGGATCAAAGGTTACCCGGAGAAGGCAGGAGAATGGAGTTGAGAGGGATAATAAATCAGCCATGGTGGAATGGAGGAGCAGACTTGATAGGCCGAATGGCCTATTTCTGCCTCTATGTCTTATGGTCTTACAATAGGAATTATTTACAAAGCTCTCGCAAAAAAAGTGGTACACTTACGATGTTGGCAGGATCCAGTCACCATGCCTGTAAGCATGTTGCAGCACACAGCAGTCAGTGCAGACAACTGGGACAGGAGTTCCATTCCTGCCTCTGGTCACAGAGAAAGACCGCTTATAAATCAATGCAGGATATTTCCACTGTATGTCTCAATGTACATGTGACAAATCTAATATTAAAAAGCTAATCTAAAGGTAACGCACTGTAAGGTCTCACTGCTAATGTAGTGGCCTCTCTGTAATGTTTTAGTGCTAATGTAATGGTTTCTCTGTAGCAGCAATGTTTGGATTATGACTAGCGATAACAGGGGCTTTGGAATGTGGGGACTATCCAATGAGAGGCATGTTATTTCTTTCTTGGGGGTCTGAGAAAAGGTATTTGCGGTCTTTTGTCGGCGAGAGATGAAGAGAGAAGACACAAGTGGAGAGAGTTGGTAGTCCGCCGGGCAGAGGGGAGTTGGAGCGAGGGTCCGAGGGTCGGTGCCTCTCGGAGGAGGTTGATGGGGAACAAATGGATGGAACCGTGAACGCCAACATTGCGCATTAGAATGTTTCATGTGAATGGGCCCTTTTTTTTCTTTTTTTGTTTCTTTACTAACCGTATGGTCAAACTAAGAATCATAAAGCTTGATCGTTTAGTTGCATATTGTGTACTGTTTGTTATTCTGTGCTTCGGATTTGTAACAGGGGACACATCGCGCAGCATCCACACAAACGAGATTTCTCGTTTGGCTGGGCCGGAGGCTGTCTCCCCCTAAATTAAACCGCCAGCCGAACCTAAGGGTTACATAAAGAAAAACAGGGCAGCACAACAGATAGTGTAACCCTTTACAGCCCCAGCAATCCCAGCGATCAGAGTTCGAATCCCGCTGCTCTCTGTAAGGAGTTTGTATGTTGTCTCCACGATTGTATGCGTTTCCTCCGGATGCTCCAGTTCTACAAATGTTCGGATTAGTAACGATTTAGGGGCCCGTGAACACTACCTCACATTTGCTCTTTTACACTATTTATGTATTTAGTGTAACATAGCAATTTTCTATGCATCACTCAGTTCTGCAGCACCAAACCACAAACTTCACGACGTATATCAGTGATATTAAACCTAATTCTGATACACACAAGCAAAACTTTTCAGAGTATCCCAGTAAGCATGGCAATAATAAACCATTACCATTTACAGCAGCCAACCTACACATCTTTGAGATGTGGCATGGGGAATCCCGCACAGCCACAAAGAGAGCATGCAAGTCCCACACAGCCAGCACTGGAGGTAAATCGGAAGCTATCAGTGAAGCAGCCAGCATAATCAAAGACCCCACTCATCCCAAACATTCTCTCTCCTCTCCTCTCCCATCGAGCAGACAATACAAAAGCCTGAAAGCACGTACCACCACCCACAAGAACAGCTTCTATCCCACTGTTATCCGACTATTAAATGGACCTCTTGTACGACAAAATGGTCTCTCCTCACAATTTACCTCATTATGATCTTGTACTTTATCCTTAACCTGCTCTGCACTTTCCCTATAGCTGTTACATTTCATTCTACATTCTGTTATTGTTTTACCTTGTTCCACCTCAGTGCACTGTGTAATGATTGTACAGCTTTTCACTGTATCTTGGTACATGTGACAATGATAAAACCAACTCCGGAGGTCAGGATCGAACCCAGGTCTCTGGTGCAGCGAGGCAGCAGCTCTACAAGCTGTGCCACTGTAACACCCACTCCTGAGATCCAGGAATCTAACCTGCTGCAGCCAACCGCACAAAGATGTGGATGTCTTCTCCTTCTTCTTGTGGCAGGATGCAGCCCGAAGATTCTTTGAACTGACCCTGCAGCCTAAAAAAAAAATCAGAAATAAAATGCAAACAAGTTAAAGAAGAAGAATTCCGAATGTCTTCTTTGCAAATTAGTTTTCAGTTAGCTTCTGGTATGTGTTGGTGGCCAAACTTATACTCCCCAAACACTAGGACAGAAATCTGGGACTCCATCCATGTATCGTTTACTATTTAGAGATACAGCACTGTAACAGGCCCTCCCGGCCCAACGAGCTCGCACCACACAATTATACCCATGTGACCAATTAACCTACTCATCTATACGTCTTTGGAACGTGTGAAGAAACTGGAGCACCTGGAGCAAGCCCCTTCAGTCACGAGGAGAACGTACAAACTCCTGATAGACAGTGGGGCTGCAGTAGTGTTACACTGACCGTTACGCTGCCATGCCACCACCTGTGTTGTGGGTCAGTGGATATGGTCAGGATCAAAAGGACTTGGTTGGATTAAAGTTGTTAATATGCAAGAAGAAACAAACTCTGGCAAATGGAGAGAAATGAAGGCCAGCAATGGGACTCGATGGTCTGAATGGCCTGGTCCTAGTGTCAAAGAGCACAAAAGGCTGGCTTTAAGCAACTTGAGAGGGGAGAGATGACAACGAATCCTATTTTTGCGCTAGGGTTTGGCAGCAAATGTGTAGAGACCGAGAGGACTACAACATCGAAAGTGATGCAAGGACCCAACGCCCACTCAAATCATTTCCTCACTGCAAGTGCACAGCTACCCCATCAATGGCCTTCTCCTGCTCCCAGTTAATCTGATCTTAATGGGTCCATAATGACGCAATGGTGATCAAACAGGAATGGCTCTGGATCCCAGTGACTGACGCTGGCCAAAATATCTCTAGTTCTCTACCATCTCCCATCAGCCTTCATTGCCCCAATCTCCCTTTCTTTCTATAACTATTAACTTCAAACAAGCATGCCAGAAATTCGAGAGTGTCTGGGGGCAGAAGTAAGTGTCCTACAAAGGAGAAGGTGCTTTGGAATCGGAAAGGTCTGAAGGAAGATAAGTCACCTGGACCAGATGGACTATACCACAGGGTTCTGAAATAGGTAGCTGAAGAGATTGTGGAGGCTTTAGTAATGATCTTTCAAGAATCAATAGATCCTGGCATGGCTCTGGAGGACCAGAAAATTACAAATATCACTCCACTCTTTAGTTAAGGGGGGGAGGCAGAAGAAAGGAAATTATATGCCAGTTAGTTTGACTTCAGTGTTGGAAAGATGTTGTAGTCTCCTATTAAGGGTGAGGTTTTCAGGTACTTGGAGGCACATGATGAAATAGGCCAAAGTCTGCATAGTTTCCTTAAGGGAACTCTTGCCTGACAAATCTGTTGGGATCCGTTAAGGAAATAATACACAGGATAGACAAAGGTGAGTCAGTGGATGTTGTGTACTTGAATTTTCAGATGGCCTTTGACAATTTGCCACACATGAGGCTGTTAAGAAGATAAGAGCCCATGTTATTACAGGAAAGATACTAGAACATAGAACATAGAATAGTGCAGGCCCTTCAGCCCACAATGTTGTGCCGACCCTCAAACCCTGCCTCCCATATAACCCCTCCACCTTAAATTCCTCCATATACCTATCTAGTAGTCTCTTAAATTTCACTAGTGTATCTGCCTCCACCACTGACTCAGGCAGTGCATTCCACGCACCAACCACTCTCTGAGTAAAAAACCTTCCTCTAATATCCCCCTTGAACTTCCCACCCCTTACCTTAAAGCAATGTCTTCTTGTATTGAGCAGTGGTGCCCTGGGGAAGAGGTACTGGCTGTCCACTCTATCTATTCCTCTTAATATCTTGTACACCTCTATCATGTCTCCTCTCATCCTCCTCCTCTCCAAAGCGTAGTAGGATGGATAGAAGATTGGCTGACTGGCAAGAGAAAAGAGTGGGAATAAAGGGAGCCTATCCTGGTGGGCTGCCATTGACTAGTGGTGCTCCAGAGGAATCGGTGTTGGGCATGTTTCTTTTTACATTATATATCACTGCAACAATTTAGATGACATAACTGACAGCTTTGTGACCAAGCTGGCAGATGATATGAAGGGGCAGGTAGTGTTGAGGAAGCAGGGAGTCTACAGAAGGACTTGGACAGATTAGCAAAATCGGCAAAGAAGTGGTAGATAGAATACAGTGTCGGGAAGTAAGAGGTTATGCACTTTGACAGAAGCAATAAAAGTGTAGAGTATTTTCTAAACGGAGAATACTCAAAAATCTAAGATGCAAAGGGACTTGGGAGTCCTCATGAAGGATTCTCTAAAGGTTAACTTTCAGGCAGAGTCAGTGGTAAAGAAGGAAAATGCAATATTAACATTCATTTTGAGAACATTAGAATACGTAAGTAAGGATGTAATGCTGAGGATTTATAAGGCACTGGTCAGACCACACTTTGAGTATTGTGAGTAGCTTTGGGGCCCTTATCTAAGAAATGATGTGCTGGTATTGGAGAGGGTTCAGTGGAGGTGCAGGAGAAAGATTCAGGGAATGAAAGGGTTAATATATGAGGAGCATTTGATGGCTCTGGGCCCTTAACTCGCTGAAGTTTATAAGAGTCTGAGGGCGGGGGGGCTCAGGGGGGGTCTCATTAAAATCTATCAAATATTGAACGGCCAAGATAGAGTGAAAGTGGGAAGAATATGTCTTATGGTTGGAGAGTCTAGGATCAGAGGGTACAGCCTCAGAAGAGAGGGATGTCTATTTACGACAGAGATGAGGAGGAATTTCTTTAGCCAAACGGTGGTAAATTTGTGTAATTCATTGCCTCAGACAGCAATATAGTCCAAGTCATTGAATATATTTAAAGCAGAGGTTGGTAGGTTCTTGATTGGTCAGGGCGTCAAAGGTTACGAGGAGAAGGCAGGAGAACGGGGCTGAGAGGGACAATAAATCAGCCATGATGGAATTGCGGAGCAGACCTGATGGGTGGAATGCCTCATCCTGCTCCTCTGTCTTGTGGTCTTATATCCAAAGATGGTTTTCTTCAACCACCCTGGCTCCCACAACGGTTTTGCTGTTGGAGCTGTTTAATAGCCATGAAGGGCAAAGAGAGGGAGTGAACGCACACAAACTTTCTCCCGGGGTTCAGGAATCAAAGATTAGAGGGCAGAGGTTTAAGGGGAGAAGGAAGAGATTTAATTGGATGTTTTTATGTATACAGATGGCGGTGGGTATATGGAATGAACTACCTGAGGCAGGTAATGACAACGACATTGAAAAGGTACCTGGACAGGTGCGTGGATAGGAAAGGTAGAGGAATATGGGCCAAAAGCAGGCAATCGTGACTAACTTGTATGGGTACTTTGGTCGGTATGAACCAGTTGGCTGGGGGGCCTGCTTCCATGCTGGTATGGCTCTGGGTTATGGACTCAAAGAGTCACATATTCATACATCCGTTCAACGCTACACCCCATCAAAGCCAATCATTTTGACCGTCTACATTAATGACATTTACAGGCACTGAGACTACTTTCCTTGCCTATTAAAGTGCTTGGCCAAATGTCTTGAGGTGCCATTCTACATTGATTGAGGTTCTGGAGTCTATAAGTCACCACCAAATGCAGGGATTTATTACTGGGCACCACAGTAGTGCAGTGTTTAGTGCAATGCTGTTGCATCTCAGCGTGTCAGAATTTAGAGTTCAACTCTGGGGTCATCTGCAAGGAGCTTGTATGTTCTCCCCATGATTACATGGGTTCTTTTCCGGATGCTCCGGTTGCCTGCTACAGCCCAAAGACGTACGGGTTAGTAGGTGAATTGGTCATTGTAAATTGCCCTGTGATTAGGCCCGGGTTAAATAGGTGGGTACTGGGCAGCTCGGCTCACTGGGCCGGAAGAGCCTGTACCGCACAGTAGCTCACTAAATTTTTAAAAACTCACTGTTCCTGTCACTGATAATTATAGGACAGGGTTAGTTCTAACAGGTACTCTGGTCGGCAATGCTACCC